>NW_026590365.1:1106738-1114088 GCF_907164565.1 Psammomys obesus
GAGTAACTTGATTTCATTACAGAAGCATTGGCTCCAGGAATGAAGAAGGATGTGTTGGGTGAGCTATTCTGAATAACATGAGGGGAGGACCTTGATCATCAAAGGGAAGGCATATTCCAGGAAGCCACTGTGCTAAGGATCCACAGTTGCCAGGTACCATCATTAAGCTATACATGCTGTGATGCTGGCTACTGTGTGTAGTTGGATGAGCAGAGGGAAGTGGAAGGGACAGTGACTGTGCAGCCATGCCAGCCAGGGACCTTCTTCTGTGACTGCATGGAAAAGCAAAGTCCAGAGCAGGTGAAAGGAAGCAGTAGTGTCTTTGCTTATGACTTTGAAGAACAGTGACAGACTCTTCTCACTCTGCCTCTCTCCCTCTTTCTTATACACAAACGTACAGTCTCTCATGCTAACTTTCTTTCTCCCCACCTCCTTTTATGATTAATGTCCCTCTTTGTGTGCATTTCCTCAATCTCCACCTAAGGAGGCAGGAGGACTGAATGACAGCTAAGTAGGAGTGCTGCCAAGGGTCATTATTTACTATCTACTGCTCGGAAGCAGTTTCTTCACTGCCATGCAACAGCAAGCTTACATTGAAACCCCACCACCACCACCAACACAGGTTTATCAAGCATGGAAACCGTTTTTCTTCTTGTGTTGCCTCATGCCCCAGAAACTTTTGGGAGCCTTCCTGGCTGCCTCAGCCTCCATGATTCTCTGACTGTCTTTCAACACTCATCTCACAGAAGCAGGAAGCGATTTGACTGACCGCTACTAACTTGCCTCTAAGCGGCCTCTCTTTCATCAGGCATGTCCATGGAATTTTCACCCCTCGGTTGCACAGCTGTGATCTGTGTTATTCCTGTCATCTTTTCTGGCATGCAAGGCACAGTGTGAGAAATACAACTAAAGTCAGTTTTATACAAGGGGAATATGGGATGGTTAGTTCTCTGGACTGAGCATATCTGCTTCAGGGATGTAGAGGTCTACAGTGCCTGACACACTGTGACTCCAGACACAGCTTGTCCACTCTAACTTACTGCTATCTGCAGGCAGAGGTATGACTCTAATGTTCCCAGCTGTGAGTGGCCACCACCCTCTGTCACTCATGCCTTCCATGCCCAGATCCTTAGGTTCCCCTTTGTCTTACTACCTGTGTTCCATGTTGCTTGCTTCTTCCATGGGTGAGGGGACTCCTTTTTGCAACACAGCACTTTGGAACTGTCACTCATGCTTCTGGGAAGCAATTTGCAGGCACAAGTAGAAGAACAAAGAACCTGGAATTGCACAGTGCCAAAATGGAGCTCAGCAGTGGTCACCACAGGCCAGTTGTTGAGTAGAACAACGAACACACGAGGTAAAGGCAAGACCATACTCCAATTGGTGAGCAGTAGTCCACTCTGAGTACCACATCGGGAGATGTATGTCCAATGATGAATGGTGGGGCAGCTCACTTTAAGGCATTTGCCTAAGCTTGCATGTTGGTACACAGAAAAGAGCCACCTCAGAATCAGAGTCTCTTACCAGCACAATCATTTCATTTTTATCACAAAGAGGGAGGTTTGGTTATGATCTCAGGGCATGTCATGGAAGACTTCACAAAGGCAATCGAGCAGGTCCAAGGACAGCATGGCAAGACAATGATCACTAGTGTGAAAAGTCAGAGATGGGTGAGTTCCCAGGGTACAAATCCTTGTGAGCCCATAAAATTCATCCCTTTGAATATATGTAAATGCCCTTAGGAAGAATGGCTGTCACTGTGCATTCATTACAGTAGAGCTGCCTTTGAGAGTTGGGGGAAGTGAGGTGAGAATCACTGGGATTCACCAAATGACACCTTCTGCATGAGCTGAAGCAAGAGAAAGAATACCAGTTGCCATGCAGGAAATGCTGCCGGAGTGTCGTGCCCTGTGCTAACCGCTCTGGACATGTATCATCTTGAGTAAGCCTCGGAAGACGCCTGGGAGGTGGCCCCACTTTGAAGATGAGGGACAGAGAAAGTGAGATGAATAATCACGGGCTTTCTTTTTCTCTTCTCACCTCTTGTTACAGTCTGGATTTTCCTGGTTGCACACATTCCTCCTCGCTATCACCTTCACGTTTCCTCCTGGAACCAGGGCTCAGTGTGGCGACCGGCTCAGACTAGACCCCATCATGGATCCACTGCAGAAATGGGATCCACTGTTGAATTCTGTGCCTTCCTGCATGGCCACTGTGACAAGCTCCCAAGAGGCCTCAGCCTTCCCTCAGCCTTCCTCCTCAGAAAAGCTAAGTGTGGGGCTCAGTGGGCTGAGCCTCAGCCCCAGCCCCAGCTCAGGTGTCCCTGCCCCTCTGTCACAGAGGCTGCTCCAGCAGCAGGCCAGGGAGAAGAAGACCCTGTGGCAGCAGTACTGGGAGAAGCAGGGCTTTCCTCAGAGGAAGAAGGTCTTCCTGAGGCACTCGAGACGCTGGCACCGGGATCACATGGCACCTTACCTGCTTGAAAGGGATGTCGGAGAAGGCAGATCTCAGAATCAGCTCCTCTGCCAGGGCCACATGCTTAATAGTGCTGGGGTGAGTGGAGAGAGGAACGCAGTTCCCAACCCTCCGTCCTGGGAAATGCTGGTGCAGGAATTCAGTGGCCTCACCCTCAGCCTGGGAGCCAACAGACCAGGCCCCCTCCCGGAGGGGCCTCTGCAGCAACAGGAACCAGAGGAGATGTGCCAGCTAAAGAGGCAGCAGGAAAGTGTCAGGATGCTCAAGTAGAGGGCGGGAGCAGGCTGAGGTCTGTTTGGCCCCCAAAAGATGGAGGCGAAAACGGATTCAGACAGTGCTGCACTTAAAGCTCAAGAGCCTGGACTCTTCTGACGTCAAGGCAGTCAGCTGCCTTTGGATGAGCCCCAGCACTTGTGCTAGGATGGGAACTGTCCTAGGAAAGGCCCCCACGTTGCTGCCTATGTCTTTTAGCATGCCTTTTTGGGTATGGTACCAGGGATCCCTGAATGCCCATGATGTGATTCACACACTGAGGGTTTTCACTGATTTTCCTAGGAAATCAGCACTGCTCCTTCCCAAGTTTGTCAAATAGAAACAACACAACATGTGTATATATGTTTATATACGTATATCTATGTATATGTGTGTATGTAGAGAAGACATACATAGTATATATGTCTTCCACTTGCCTTCTCAATGTGCATTTATTGAGTGATTCCCCACTAGGAATCACTAGGTACTATGAAATGCATGTGCCAGGCAAGAGAGGGAGGGAGAGAGAGAGAGAGAGAGAGAGAGAGAGAGAGAGAGAGAGATTGACTTGCATCTTCCAGAAACTGAAGCAAGAGAATGCAGGCTTAAGGCACCTACCTACCCAATGTAACTACCTACCCAGTGTTCATCCAGTGGTGTGAACCCATGTGGAAGAAGAGAAGTTTTCCTCCTTAACCATGGTGGTTAATGGTGGCTCCCTGGTGGAATTTCCCATGTGTCCACTCAGTTAATGGTCATAGCAGACCTTGACGTGGGGGTTTGGAACTGTGTGCCTTCCCCCTTCCCACTCCTTCCCTTGGGCTCTTAATCTGGTCAATAAAATAAAGGCACACAAGCGGTTCAGGAAAGCCATAGTTTCATTCAGACGAGGATGCAAAGAGATGAGAAGCTCAAGTATGTCTGCTGGTATGCATGCTGGGGGCAGCATGGACAGTCTGCATGGGGGAAAGGACTGTAGTGAAGGAAGTTTTGGGTGGCATCAGTTTGAGCTCAGAAATTGGTGGTAACTGGTGAATGTCCCATGATTTCCTGTAATGACACTGTATATAACCATGGCCTGGCTATACACATACTATTGACTAGAAGCTGGACAGGGGAGCATTTGGCCTTCAGATTTTCCCTTTCTGGTCAAGGGCCAGCAGTGGAAAGTCCTCTAAATGGGTTTATTAGTGGTAATACTGGGGATTTGTGTGTGCTGTGTTCTGTAGCTGTGAAAGACACTGATCATCCAAAGAGAGCAGCGGGAACAGCAGAATGCATCCTTTGTTGAACTGATAAAAAGGACAGCATTTTACCTACCTGAGGGCCACAGGGGGTTGGGGAGGAGACAAGACAGGGCTTATTCAAATGAGAAGTTGGCCATTGTTCCAGGTTTCTGCCTAGCAGCCACTCTGTACTAGACACAGGAATGCCATGTATGCTTAAAGGGAACCTGCTATTAACCTCCAGGCTCATTTTATCTTGCTACTCGCTGGACTGAATTGAAATCATGATCATGATCGCTCTGGAGCAGTGCCCAGTGCACAGCCTCTGAATGACAGAGAAAGCTGGTGAAGACCTTCCTGCCAGCCATTATGGGATACCTTGATACCCATGTGGGTAAAGGCTTATGGCAGGATAACCGCTGTCCCTGGACATTTGACCCTGAGAAGCAGAGCCACTTTACTGAGTAACAGAGGGAACATGTGTGAGACCTGTCACTCTCTGTGCTGTTTGTCATCCTTATTCTTTTATGGCCCTTGACCCTTAGTCTCTCTGTACAGGGCATCACCTCTGTCTCTGTCTGAGAAGAGGGACATGTCAGGGTGCACATGTGTGTTTCAACTTCCCCACATGGAAGTGATTTGCTCTTTTCAAGTCCACAGTGTCCTGTGATTGTACCAGACAGCATGAAATCCCCTGTTCCAACTGTGAAAACTGGTTTTCTTCTGTGAGCACCTGCCTCCTGTTGTTAATGTGTACTGGAATGTTAGCAAGTGCTTTTGTCAGAGATTCTGAAATGTACAGAAACTGTGTAGTGATCTCCACTCTAATGCTGGAGACACCTTATTTGTTCAAATGAGGAGCTGGCCATTGTTTGTGAGTTTTGTAACTCATTGTCTAAGCCATGCTACTGACTATGTGAAGACTTAAAATTCCATTACACTCTAGCTTGACTGGTTACTTGGCAATCATTCTCCCATTGAAAAAGCCATGCCTCTTTTTCTTAGTTTTTTAACAGTCCCTCTCTGTAATAAGTGTCCTGTTTTCCTCCTATAACATCTTCCCCTATCTCGTAGTCTTTCTGATCTCCCTTCTGTCTCCAGCATCGCTACTTTTCCCTCTTCAGAGCACACAAATGGGAAAGTTTCAAAGAGAGATGTCCTAATAGGAGGAGGGCCATGGAACCATGTGGCTAAGTTACACCTCCATGTGTACTCAAGTGAGGCACCTCAACCAAGAACAGGATCCCCTGTGACACTATTTGTCCTGGTGGATGCAAGAACTTTTGGTAAGATGGCCAAGGCTCAGCTTCCAGCCCCATTGCCCCAGTCTCTGGAAAACTTAATTCATCTGGATACCAACACTGAGGGCTTGGCCAAGAACTCTGTCACAGGCATAGGAGTGGCCACGAAAGCCCTCCCAGATGCTCTTTGGTTCCCACACAGGGTGGTCTTCTGTGGGGACCAGATAGCCCCATTTGTTTTGTCCTTGGTTATTTGAGTGCTGTCGATGCTCTCATTTGACCACGACTACTGACTTTGCCTCCTTTAATTGCATTTCTTCCTCTCGCTCCAGGGGTAGAGCTACACCATCGTATTTGTGCTGTATGAGCGTGTGTGTGTGTGTGTGTGTGTGTGTGTGTGTGTGTGTGTGTGTATAGGAACCCATGCCTGTGTGGGTAGATGTCTGAGAATCACTCAGGGTATGTTCCTCTGTTGCTCTCCACCATGATTTTGAGACATGTCTCTTGTTCCTGGAACTCACCAGTTTGTCTTGATCAGCTTGATAGCTAGTCCCAGGAAACCTCTTCTCTCTGCCTAGAAGCACTAAGATTGTGGCTGTGCCCTGCCAGGCCTGGATTTTGATGAGCCCTGGGGATCCAACGTCACACCCTCATGCCCTTATGGCAGACAATGTACCTGCCCACACGGATCCAGCCCTGAGCTGTACAATTTTAATTATTTGAATCTACCCACTTGCAAATTCTACCACCCCTCTTCCTCAGTCGTGAAGCCTCCAACCACAGTGTGCTCCTTTGAAGTCTCTGTCTGCCTCACACTGTTCGGTGGGCTGTTTCCTGGATGGGAAGACCAGCATTTGTTCCCCACACTCTCAAGGTAGCAGGCAGCATCTTCATGAGCACTATTCAACGCCTTGGCTCTGCTGCACTCAAAACTGCAAGCACCTTTCAGAGGCTGGTGCTAGAGGGACTCCAGGACTTGATTGTTGTCATAGTGACACCATTCGAATACCTTTCATCAGTGCAACGTGATTTTCCTCTATGACTGCCTCATGCCAAGCTCTCATGGCCCCTTGGAAAGAGATATACTCTTCCTCACTACACGATTCTGATTTCCTGTCAGGAGAGGGTGAGGATATGTGTTTCTTGAATGTCGTGACTCAGCTTGAGGCCCTGTGAGGACTCTGGGAGGGAGGGGATGACGGAGGTGAAACCGCTGTGCCAGATAAAATCAATAACCTAGGAGAGCAAGAGATTTTCCTGACAGGATTGAGTGTGGGTGGGTGGTTGCCTAGGTTACCAGTTGCGAAGGCCAGGGCTGATGGAGACTGCCTGCCACATGACCATCCTCATCCACAGGATCCGGACCTGAAGGGTAAGTATGAGGGAGCATGCTCAGTATTTCAGAACCTTCTCAGTATTGGCAGTTTACTGAAGGTGCTCTGAGCATGCTTATGAGAAGCTGATGCATAGAGGACCAGAACATAGGCTCTGGCCACTAGCTGCAGGAGTCATTGGGTCTTGAGTGAGAGTGTGCAGATGGGCGGTCCTTCTCCTAATGAAGGTAGCAAGGTCTCAGAGTAGGGCTGGCCCCAGCGCCACAGATGATATTCTTTCTGTGCAGGTGGCCCTGTTACCTGTGAGCAGGGCACTTTCACAAAGTGCTGAAGTGGAGTAATGTTCAGGGTTTGTGATCCGATGGTTGGACAAAAAAATTCTGAAGATTGCAATACACACCAAATGCACATGCACACACACACACACACACACACACACACACACACACAAGTACATACTATTATGAGGGCATAGAGCAAAGGAAATTGTGGCTTTTCAAACATCATGCCAAATTAAATAAGCTTGACTAAAAACAAACAAAACAAAATATTTGGCATGACCTCACTGCCTTTGGCACCTCACTGCCTTTGGCACCTGAAAAATGGTCATGTCTTTTTCACACTGACAAAACAGGTCGTTGGTTACAGTGAGGTGAACATTGGTCATGTGTGCTGAGCTATGTTCCAAGTAAAATCACTAACACTTGTTCCCTGAGATTTGGTAACAAAGGGCTGAACAAAACCTACCAAGCAGAACCTCATCACCGAGCTTGAGAATCACAAAGCCCATTCAAGGTTTGTCCCCAGAATCACGAAAAGGGG
>NW_026590366.1:0-5126 GCF_907164565.1 Psammomys obesus
TGCCCGGACCCATCAACACCCCCACAGACAATTACCATTCAGTTCTCCTCTGCTGGGCATCGCCTAGTGACACTGATAGCTGAAACAGTAAGCCCATCAAGGCCCTCGATTACTGTGTTCCACAAGCAGGTTGGGCGTACAGAAACCATCTGTTACAGCAGCAGCCTCTGTTTGGAGCCCAGCACACAAGCTGGTTCTTTATCATGCGCAAGAGATGTTGTGTATTTGCATGCTCACTGAGTAGAGCGTCTCCCGTGTTTCCCATTTGATGGGATTGTCTGCTCAGTTGTGCCTCCTGCTTGGAGGCGCTCAGGTGGTGTGGAACTGTGGGTTTCTCTTAGGGTGTGGAAGAAGGGTGAGCAACCATGCAGGCTGAAGACCAAGATGCTGCTGCTGCTGCTGCTGCTGCTGCTGCTGTTGGGGATGGAAGACAACCATACTCTGCTAGGTCCTGCAGCCACTGAGTCATTAGCGCCCCTGTTGGTGATGGAAAGGCAGGAGCCACAGGCAACGTACCCCAAACTGAGTGGAGTATGTCTTGACATATTCCTGGCCTAATTGGAGATGTCGTGACAGAATCCGGAGTATTCAGTGCACCAGGATAAAGAGAGCATCCTTTGTCAGGCCTGTGTGGACATACTGGAGGGTCGTTTGGTCTACAGGCTGTCTGGGTGCCTTGGGCACACAGCCAGAGCACTAGGAAGCAGTGTATCCTATTCAAAATAGCCATGTCAGTGGGGGGATGTTTTGTGTAGGCTGTGGCTTATTGACAGCATGGGGGAACGGCAATGAGAAAACAGGTAGCTGGGGCCTTAGTCTAGTGGGGATGGGTGGTTTCAAATTTGGAACAGAAGCCAGAGGGCAGCCAGGGCTGAAAATGAGGGGTGGGGACGCAGACAGAGACCTCAGAGAAATAGGAAAACTTGAGCTATAAAGTCACGATCACATGGTGCCTTAACCATCGTTCACCACAGTCTTCATGATGCCTTTCCCTTCTTGCATGGAAGCAGAGGTGGCCTTCCAGTATCTGGTCCCTCAGGACTACATGCAGTTCAGAGAGAACTCACAGTGTCTGGCAATGTACTAAATGAGTGAGTAAAGAAAAGGGTCTGGGTGGGCCATTTTGCTTGTGGCTGGGTTTACTCCCCATCATCCAAGAATGGGTAGGATACAAGAATAAACCTCAATGCCATGAGCCTGTTCCCACCAGAGAGATCACCAGAAGTAAATGCATAGATACCTTTCCCTTCTCTGTGGCTTTTAGCCAACTGACTGCCGAAGACCCTGGAATATTGGAAATTTCCGTCACCTCTTGGTACAGACCATGTCACATTTTCCATTCCCATTTTTTTGCCAGCCCCTCTAACCTAGTGTTCTTTAGGTGAGGCATCTATGCCTAAGTATTGGGTATGTGTTGTGGATATAAACATGCTTTTGTTTTGGTCCCAAGTGTGGGATGTGGGACTGATTCAGACAGTCACAGCAGCAGACTTTTTGCTTTGTTCAGGCTCTGAGAGGAGCTCTTTGCCAGCTGCAGATAGTTTAAATCTGAGGACTCTGGAAAAAGAATAAATTCCAGAGCCCAGAGAGTATGGAGCTCAGAAAAAATAACACTGCTGCTCCCGCTTCCCCCCTTGCTGCTCCTGGTTGCTGTTGTGAAACAAGAAATTGGAGATCTACTAAAACGAAGACTGGACTGGCTCCAAGGAACCCGATGACCCTAACCATCAGGAAGCAGCTAAGAGAACTGTGCCCCCTCTCCCACTAATCCTTTCACTCTCCTTACCTGGTGTTGGGGTGATGGAAGGGATTGAGGTGGAGTAGGGAGAAAAAAATATATAAGAAATGTAAACAAAGGAGGTTTTTTTTTTTTTTTAAACTGTGTCTGCTACCTCATCCTGGGGTCTAATAGCTGGATTGCATTGCCCTTTGGGTTTCCCACCGTATTGTTGCCTTTTTGTTGGATGAGGGAAGTCTTAACATATTTGTTAACCTAGAAACTGAAGCTAGGCTGCCCAGCTGCATCTGAAGTTGTTTTTAGCCTACGGTCTTCTGTTTTTCTGTTCTGTTCTGCTCTGTCATGCCATTGTTACATTTTGCTTTTTTCTTATGTTGAGGGAAAGTGGTTCTGTAATTCTGGTGTTCATGTGGTCAAAAGGAAAGAAATTGTGGTGTAGAAGAAAATGAAAATCAATTTTGTCTTGTTTTTCACTTAGAGTTCTGTTCTGAATTCTGCGGTTTTTGTTTGTTTGTTTTGAGGCAGGTTCTTATCATGTAGCATTGGCTGTCTTGGAACTTGCAATATAGACCAGTCTGGCCTCCAACTTAGAGGTTTTCCTACCTCTGCCACCCAAGGGCTAGGATTAAACCTACCATAGCTGGCTTGTATTTTTATACCAAGTACACAACATAAACATAATATAACCATTATTAAGCCCAACATTACTGGAATTAAAGATCAAAACTATTTGTATCTAAGGCATGAGGTACTAAAAAGAAACTGTTCACAAACATGTACTGGAATAGATGCATAAGCAATTAACTATGCTGGACGTGTCATGCTTTTATTTTCCCCTCATATTAAAATAGTGATTTCATGGAAATTGGTACAAGTCTCTGCCCGATTTTCCTCTGGATTTCTTTATGCTTTTGCCCACCCCACAAAACCTCCCCTACTCCCATTTGACTGGACTGAACCAAAAAACAGAAACAAACAAACAAAAAACGAAGCAATCTGATTCCAAACCTTCTGTCTGTGGTTTTGCAGCATTCATCCGGCACTGACTGAGCTTGTGGCCCAAACCATCCTTCAGGATGTCCACACAGGCCTGAAAAAGAATGATCTCCAGATCCCAGAAGAACATCTGCATATTGGCCAGAGGTTTGGGATGTACTTGTGAGTCCTGTGTTGGCTCTGTGATGTGTGAGTCTTGAATCTTGGGAACCAGGATTACAGGGCGTCCTGGACTACCAAGGTGCCTTTGGCCTTCATCCCATAGTGCAAAAGCCCATGTGCTCAGGTCTTTTCAGAGGGACCCACAAATATTGAGTGCTATCATGTAGTAGAAACAAGCAGATAGAAACCAGTTTTACCCTTCTCCATCCCGCGGCCGCGGCCCTGCTCTTCAGGACACCACTATCTCTTTAAGTAATTGTGAGTTAGTGGCCATTCAGAACCACACCTCTTCCTCATTTTTTTATTTTTTCCTCTCTGCTGTAGATGCCGCTATCCTGGAACACAACCAGAGGCCACTGCCCTGAAAAACACTTTTTCCAGGTGAGTCCCCTGGGTCGTGAACATGACCGTACCCAAAGGGACAAGCACATGTGTGACCAACCTACTGACTGGTCCCCGCCATCCAGTTCTAGGACAGGAGTACATGCCTCTGAGTCAATCCAGTGCCATCCCATGCCATCCCCAACACGGGAACATGATTGCCAGGAGGCAGTAAAGATCTGTCTCTGATCTCTGCCAGCACTGAGGGCTGTGGTGGGCCTTCTCTTTCAGCCACACTGATCAGTGTCATTAAGGGATGTCCACCTGGCGACAGATGTGGCACAGCGTGTGTGCAAAGGTCTGAGTTCAAGTTTGGGGGGAGAGGTCAGAGGAACCTTCTCTTAGGCTTCCAACAACTGCGTTTATCCTGGACACAGGCTGGACAAGCTCATGCAGGTGCTCTTGAAACGCCGTGCACTAGCTCTGCCACGGTGAGCTTCCCGCAGCCTCAGGCTTTCTGTGTGCCAAGGGATCAGTGACACTCGAGGGTGGAAAACCCTGGGGGAATCCTATATTGAAAGGTTCTGTCAGTACAAGTCTCCCGGTGTTTGGGGAGGCGAGTTAGGGAGCAGGACACGTAGGTCCCCAGGGACACCCACCAAGAGCCAGGCAGTAGATCAGAGGGAAGCAACCCTGGCGAGAACTTACTTATGCAAGCTCAGTGGCCCTCATGGGCTGGGCTGGGTGTTAGTGAGTGGGCCTTGTAACCGCCACCTCACTTCCACAGCTGAGCCTGGGTGGTACAGTTGCTTGAGCCAGGGTCGTTGAGTGGAAAGTCAGAATCGCCTTGCAGGATCCCGGTGAGGACTCATGTGGCAGAACAGGGCTTGAAGATGAAGGTGAGGACAGGCAGCACAGACAGACCTCAAGCTCCCGATGTCCAGCCTAGCTCTCAGAGTTCAGCTGCTGTGGGCGTCCCACAAGATGCCAGTAGTCGGCTGCTCCAGGCAGCTCCTGCCCAGGGAGCCCTGTCGGGTCAGGAGTGGCAGCGGAGGAGGCCCCCGTCGTTACCCAGGACGAGCAGACACCGCTTCTCGCTGGACCCAGCAGAGATACTGCACCACCAACTGCAAACGACTCCCGGAGTAGCATCCTTTCGTACGAGACCCTTGGCAGGAGCTACGGGAAGATAAGAAGGATAAACTGTGAAATGGAGGCTTCGGGTGTGGGTAAGCAGGAAGGTTGGAAGCAGGACAGGGAAGAGAGAGACTGGTACACTCTGGGCAGTCAGTCCAAGAAGAAATGTCATGCTGGCAGGCAGGAAGTCACCTAAGCCTGACAAGATTTCAGGACGTAGAAGAAAACCCGAACCACGGGGGAGACTGGAGGCGGGTGAGCTTGTTTAATCCTCAGAAAGAAGGTTCAGGCAGGGGTAGTCCTGGTCTTGGGGAGCAGAAAAGGGTAGTGCCAGACAGAACTCAGAAGTATTCCAGGCCACACAGAAAGAGGAAACCTAATAGTGGATGGTACCTTAAGCAGAACCTTCTCCCAGGTCTATAACAGTGCCTTTCCAGTCTGCGGTGGAGGCAGACATGGCCCGCAGGTCCCTGGTCTCCAATGCCCGTCACCAGCAAGTGGTGCTTCCACAGGAGTACACTGTGAACGACAGTGTCCTGGCTGTGTGAGTTTTCCAAAAGTCTGGAGTATGGGGGGCCTCAGGGCTGGGAGGCGGTCTGCACCCTAGGGGTTTCCTAATGGAGTCCCGGGTGGATTTAATGTAAGCAGGAAGGCATGGTGTGGTGGACCCAAACAGATCCCTCATCATTTCCCGGGTGGTCTCTCTCCCTCTCTCTCTCTCTCATAAACACACACACACACACACACACACACACACACACACACACACACA
>NW_026590366.1:5136-8919 GCF_907164565.1 Psammomys obesus
ACACACACACACACACACACACACACACACACACACACACACACATTTATTAGGTGGAATACTAAAGACCCTGTCCTCTTCCAAAATTCCACCAACACTTACCTTGACCAGCTCTCCCTGGTGATGAGAAACATCAATGCTTTCAGTTTGTGGTTGTTGTTAAACGAAGAAGAGGAAGGAGTCATAATAATTAATCTGTTACCTGCTACAAGACAAGACAGAGGCATTTCAAAGTTCAATGTTTTGATGCTCTAAGTCTCTTGATAAGCTTGTTTCACTGCTGCTAAAGAAATAGATATGTAAACATTCGTTCCTGAACAAAATACAAGTGACCTACTGTGGGTTTTTGCTTGTTTGTATGACTTTACTTTTGGCTATGGTAGAAACCTGTGTGTGTGTGTGTGTGTCTGTTTCATGTGTGTGCTTTTGTGAAAACTTTATGGGATTGAGAATTTCTTGTAGTCTAAAATAATTTAGGACACGTTAGGAAGAAAAGTCAAGTCCCTTAAGGCCAATCATTAAGCACTAAGCACAGCAATGTCTGAAAGAAGAAGAAACAGTGCTTACCTAGCAATCAGGAGATAATGGCTTCAACGCAGAGTAACATTCAGCCAACAACAAACAAATTTTGTGACATCATTAAATTTATAAATTTTGTGATTATCATTTTCTTTGAAATAGCTTTGCTTGTTGTTTTTGAGAAGAAACTTCTGCTTTAGAGAGATAGATGACCCGTTTGTTAAGAGCACAGGCTACACGTCATGAGGACACAGGTTCTTTTCCTAGAATGCTCATGGTGACTAACAACCCTGTGTAACTCCAGGTCCATGGGACCCAGTGACATCCTCTGTACCCCAAAGACACCACGCACACAAGTCCTACACAGAAAGGCCCAAAGGCAAAAAATAAAATTTTAATTTAAAGGTATTAGTTCTACTAATATATTCAGTATATAAAATTAGCTCATGAGGTTTTAATATTAATGTCAGTTTTCTTCAAAACTTACAAAAGCCTTCCATTTTCTGAAATTCTTTTTTGCTGTTGTTCTTTCATTTATTCTGTAAATGAAATCATTGTGATTTAATTCTAAAACTAAGCCTTTTCTTAGTTTTGTTTCCTTTTCATCTTCTCTCATCCTGACGGCAGTTTCCCTCCCTCCAACCTTCCCAGTCCCCAATCCACCTCCCCTCTTCCACACTTCTCTCCCCCTGCAACCCCCCTCCCCCAAGAAAGAGTAGCTTCCTAGGAATAGCACCTGAACGTGACATAACCAGTTGCATTAAGGCCCCTCATCTCAAAGGTGGACAAGTCAACCCAGTAGCAGGAAAAGGGTCCCAAGAACACGCAAGAGAGTGGCTCCCTGACCTTTCAGATTAATGGAGAATAGCAGTGGGGTAATTGTGTTTGTGAAGTGGTGCCTAGCTGTGTCCAAACAGCCTTTATGGAAGAATCTTGTTAAACTCACTCATTAGTCATTATGATTATTTTGTCAGTCCCGTCAGAATGTGTGTGTGTGTGTGGGGGGGGTAGGGCATGTAGGTGAAAGTCAGTAAAGGCAGTTTTCTTTCTTTCAAATCTGATGGCATTCTTGATTTCTTTCCTTACTTTGTTTTGGATGTTCCCAGTCCTATCTGTCCCTGGTTTGTTCTGGTTGGGTGTCAGGCCTCCCTGAGAGCCCTGCTTGCTGCCTCTTGAATGATGAGGCTTTCTGTGCAGATGGGTGAGCACAGACTCAGGCTCCTGCCTTGCATGGGTTAGGCAGTTACCTTAGGAAGGGCTCCACTTGTCCAAGTTCCCAGGGTAAGGGCTGTGTGAGGGAGAAATGGTTCTTTGGCTCTCAGAGAGGCCCCTTACTCCCCAAGGCCTAGGGGAGTGAGGACTCAGTGGGAACCAACTCTAACAAGATCCTGTCTGCACGGGCGCAGTGGGCTTCACACAGGCACTGCATACAACGCTGTGAAGTTGGCTCCTTTCCCCTCAGTCATTCAAGAGAGGGTGAGTGGTGAGGTTCTGTTGGAGGTGGGTGCTGAGTGGAAAACTAGTGTCGTCATGCAGGAGCCGTGTATGAACTCAGACGGGAGAGCAGGCAGTGAAGAAAATGAGGATAGACATATGCCCCAAGCTCCTGATGCCTGGGCTGGCTCGCAGAGTTCTGCATCTGAGGGTGTCCAGGGCAGTTTCACTCACGGAGGTTGCCCAGAAGATACGGCAGTCAGACTTTTCCAGACAGTCTCAGCACAAGGAACCCTGTAGGTTCAAGAGTGGCAGCCGAAGAGGCAGCTGTCATTCCCCAGGTACCAGATGTCTCTGGACCCAGTGGAGATGCTTCAATACCAACTGGAACTCTGCTCCTGGAGTTGTAACATTTTTAGGATACCCTTTTCAGGGGCTACAGGAGCACAGGGAGGCTAAAACCAACATTTGTGACAGTGAGAGAATAATAAACCTGAAAACTTGGCGTGTGTGTGTGTGTGTGTGTGTGTGTGTGTATGTGTGTGTGTGAGTGAATGAGTGTGTGTATGTGCTGTGTTTGTGTGTGTTCGTGGCTTTAGGGGAAACACAGTCCGGGCAAAGCAGCTTGACTGAACCACTCACCTATCGGGGCCTGGAGGTCTCAGGGTGTCTAGAACACAGACCAGGCCTGGTTTCACAGGCAGTCTGAATATTGGAGCTGCAGCACTCATGACTGCGGTCTCGCTAAGCCTCAGGGTTCCAGGACACGTGTGAGTGGGCCAGCCTCCCGGGAATGGAGGATGTGGGGTCCACTTGAGCTCTCCAGCTGCAGACCATCACAGGTCCCTTAGGTTCACGGGGACGAACATTTTGTCCAGAACCAATTCTCGCGAGGTCCTGTTTTCACAAGTTCTGTGGGCTTCACCTCACGTGATGCATTGTGGAGAGGGGGGCGGGACTTGGCAGGGCGCCTCACCTCAGTGCATCCCAGAACCGCTAGGGGACGTCGTTTCAGTGGTGGGCTGTGGGACTCCCTCAGCAGCCATGAAGGACTCTGGCAGCGGCGAGGCTGACACAGCAAACAGTGGTGGAGACCAGAGTGGCCTCCCTAGCTCTGGTGCCCAGAACAACAGAGATGGTACCGAGAGAGCCCAGAACAGTGCCAGTGTGCCGAATGGTTCTGCCTGCTCTGGAATCCCCGGAGGTTGTGAAGGCACCGGAGAGGAGGGCGCACTGGTGGAGAAAGCTGCCCTTGTGGAGAAGCCGCCCCATGATCCAGAGCAGGAGGGAGAAGACGAGGAAAGCCAGTTCCTGGAGTTGTATCCTTTCTGACGTTTGTGACAGCAGCTGAGGGGGTGTCCTGAGATGGCCAGGGAGGGGATTAGGGGGACATCTTGAGGAAATGGTGGTGGAGGAATGGGGGAACCAAGGACCCTGGAGGAGGCAGCCAGTGGGGAAAGCACCCGAGCCAACAAGTCACCTTAACGGTATCCCCACCAGCGACCTCACGGTGCCTTTCTTGTCCTTCACGGATGCAGAGACTGCGCGTTTGTTCCTGACCCAGGAGGAGGAGTCCCTGGAAGGAGCAGTTCACACGGAGCTCAGAGTGACTGGCAGCGACCTGGTGATGTAAGTTCTAGAAGCGGGGAGCCTTCTTGGTTGTAGTGGACAGCTGTTTCTGTCTCTGCCTGAGGAGCCCAACCCGTTGTACATTCACAGACACCTAAAGAGCCACTGTGAGGAGGGGGTGTGGCAAGCTGAGCCTGTAGGGGGTCTGATAGGGAGACTGAGGGTGTCCTGGAAGGACTGAGTCCACTGGTCCCCGGGGAG
>NW_026590367.1:0-6657 GCF_907164565.1 Psammomys obesus
TGTGTGTGTGTGTGTGTGTGTGTGTGTGTGTGTGTGTGTGTGTGTGTTTGGTGGGGGGTGAGAGGGGTAGGTGCTGGGGATCTGAATTCAGGTCCTCATGTTTGCACAGCACTTTATCTTCATCCTCTCAGCCCTGTTTTTGACTTTTAATACCACACTGTAGTGTATAAGTATGTACAGTTTTCACAGATCTACTAAAATAGTAACTGCTAATATTGGAGGTAGGATTGCCTCAAGCTCAAGGGCTACATAGTGAGTCCCAGGTTACCTGACCTATGGAATGAGACCAATCTCAAATCAAAGTCAAATCTTAAAAGGGTCTGGAGAGACGGCTCAGGAGTTTGGAATTCACTGCTCTGGCAGATGTGTTTGGTTCCCAGCACACGTGTGATGCCTCGCAACCACCTATCTCCCCAGTTCCAGGGGTCCGACCTTCAGGCTCCCGTGTGCTCCTGGTGCACAAACATTCACTCAGTCCCACACGTATACAAACAAGTAAGGAGTTGTTGTCTTTAATGAGCTGGAATGATGGCCCAAGGGTTAGGGGCACTCCTTGCTCTTACGGAGGACCAGCACAGTAGCTCACAGCCAGCTGTGAGTCCAGTTCCAGGGGAGACAATATCTTTTTCTGATCTCCTTGGCACCAGGGCTACACAAGATGCATGCATTACATAAAAGTAAAAGGCACAGCCTGGCATAGTGGCAAATGCCTTTAATCCCCAGATGGGGGAGGTAGAGGAATGTGGTCTCTGTGAGTTCAAGGCCATCCCACTCTATATATTGAGTTCCAGGGCTATAGAGTGAGACACTGTGTGACCCTACACACACACACACACACACACACACACACACACACACACACACACACACAAGTCATGGACATGAAATAGATGCAATTTTTAAATTTTTGAAAATAAAACAAAAATAAAGAATAATGCCCTATTACCTACTCACCCGATCCCTGGCAGTCACTGTTGTGGTATCTACTCTGAATTCAATTGTTACTACGTTTTGTTCTTCCACCCTAGTGGGTTCTTTCTATTTGTGACTTTTGTGAATATGAACATGTATATATATTTGTTTCCATTTCTTTTTTTAAGCTTTATTTATTATGTATACAGTGTTCTGTCTGCATGTACACCTACAGGCCAGAAGAGGGCAGCAGATCTCACTATAGATGATTGTGAGCCACCATGTGGTTGCTGGGAATTGAACCCAGGACCTCTGGAAGAGCAGCCAGTGCTCTTAACCTCTGAGCCATCTCTCCAGCCCTTCCCCCATTTCTGTTTTCTATTTGTTGTGATTTTAATCTGAAGAGTTCCTGAAAGATTCACATATTAAAAAGTTTGATTTTGATTTCCTGGCTTTGAGGAAGTGACTGCACAGTGAGGGGTCTGTGCTGATCAATGGGTCAATCGATTCTTGGATTCATAACTCTATGTTGCTATGGGGAGACCTACTTGAAGGAGGTAGGTCGCCAGGATTGTTGTTGAAGAGTAAACTGTCCTCTGGTCCCTTTTCTCTGTCTCCCATTCTCCATGAGGGGAGCCACTGCTCTGCCACAGCCATTATGTTCTGCCTGCCATGCCTGGGACAGGGCAACAGAGCAAAGGGACCCCTTTTAGGACTTAGTTTCTGTAAGGTGTTTTGCTACAGAAATGACACGGGCATAGTTCTTGGAGTATGGACCAACAGCTGGTAGATCATGTAAGAACTCTTATTTCATTTTGTAAAGGAGATGCCATACTGCTTGCTTGCATTTGGTTGACTGCATGGGTTTTGTTGTTGTTGTTTCAGACATTCTCGTGTACCCTGAGCTGGACTCAGACCCTCTTTATGTAGCCCAGGATGACCTTGAATTTCGGGTCCTCTGACTCCATGTGTGAAACTCTAGGATTACAGGTGCACATTGCTTCCACAGGCGTGTTCATTGCTGGGGACCAAACCAAGGCTTGCTGCACGTTGGACGAACCTTCCAGCAACTCGGCTTCCTCTCCAGCTCCATCTTGGCCTTTTTGCTTGTTTTTCAGTGCTGAGCATTGAATCCACAGCTTGGTGTGAGCTGAGCGCACTCTACCGCGGAGCTATCCCTCCAGTCCAGCTCGTTGCTCATTGGTTTGTTGGCTTTTGATTCTTTTGAGACAGAATCTCATTTAAAGCCAGATTGCCAAGTGGTTGAAGATGACCTTGACCTTCTCTTCCTTCTGCTGCCACAGCCCAGATGCTGAGATCGCAGGCATGGACAACCGCACTCCATACTTCTGATGCTACATTACTTTTGGTGTTAAACTCAAATGTCAGTTATTATTACATTTCCATTATCGATATTGTTTTGTTTTTGCTGTCGTTGTTTGTTTGTTTTTGAGGTGATCTCACCACGTAACTGGCCTTTAATTACTGTGTAGACCACACAGGTCTTGAATTCTCAAAGATCCCTTGCCTCTGCCTCACAAGAGCTAGGATTAAAGATGTGTACCCATCTTAAAAACAAACAAACAAAACCTTTTTGGTTGTTAATTAAAATTGTTCTTACCAGATATGATGGCACACACTTTTAATCCCGCCACTCAAGAGGCAGAGACAGGTGGATCTCTGAGTTTAAAGCCAGTGTGGTCTATAGAGCAAGCTCCAGGCCAGCCAGAGCTGTATAGTTGGACCCTGTCTCAAAAAAGAAACAAAAAAGCAAAAGGCAAAAAAAAAAATTAAAAAAAAATTTTTAAAGCAGAGCTGGAATTTATTAAAAAGAAGAATTTTGAGTACAGGGTGTTCCAAGAGAAAGTAAGGCGCACCCAAGACTGTGCTTCTCAGAGAGTGGGGCTAGATTTGTCCTTTGCAATGTCAGGGTTGTCTATGATACATTCTAATTACTCTAATCCTCTTTTCTCTCATCTCTCCTTCCCACCCCAGCCAATCCCTGCTCCTCTCTACAAATCCCTTTCCTAAGTTCATTCTGTAAACCTGTTTTCATTGCACTTCTTTTTTTTTTTTTTTTTTTTTTTTTTTTTTTGTTTTCTTTTGTTTTATTGAGACAGAGTTTCTCTGTGTAGCCCTGGCTGTCCTGGAACTCACTCACTCTGTAGACCAGGCTGGCCTTGAACTCACAAAGATCCACCTGCCTCTGCCTCCTTCGGAGTACATAGTTTAAAGGTGTGTGCCACGGTGTCCAGCCTCATTGCACTTTGTTTTAATTATTTTGTGTGCATGTATGTATGGGGAGGATCAGGAGGTCAGAGGACAGTTTTCAGGCATCAGTTCTTCCCTCCCACCGAGTGGGTCCTGAGGATAGAACTAAGATGGTCAGACTTGGTGGCAAAAATATTTACCTGCTGAGCCATCTCTCTGGCCCTCACATTTGTGTCTTTCTCCTTTGTTCTGTGACCACTGGCTTTAACCACAGCCATCTGTTACTCACGAGGCAGAGATCTTTGACTTCCAGGCCAGCTTGGTCAACACAATGAGATTCAAGACAGCCAGGGCTACAAAGTGAGACCCTGTCTCGGAAAACAAAAACAAAAAATAAAAACTCATGTACTGGAAAAAATAAAAACTCATGTATGTACTGGAGCTTCATGGTGAGTATCTACTCTCCAGTGGATGCACAACTGGGAATTTGAACATCTACATTGACATTTTACAATTCCTTAGCTGGCAGTGTCAAAGAAAAGAACGTTAAAAAGGCGGTTGAAGCTGGGCCCTGCGGCACACACCTGTAATCTCTGCACTCTAGGAAGCAGAGGCAGCAGATCTCTATGAGTTTGAGGCCAGCCTGGTCTACAAAGTGAGTCCAGGACAGCCAAGGCTACAAGACAGAGAAACCCTGTCTCGAAAAAACAAAAACAAAGCAATTAAAAAAAAAAAAGGCAGTTGATATAAACAAATCTAACTTGCTCCACTGAGGAGTATCTCGAGGCGGAAAGGATACAGCAATGTTAAGGCTGAGAGGCCCGTCTGCCAGTTGGACTGATGGCAGGCTCAATCTTCGGAGAAATCTTTCGTCTAATTCTGTTTCTAGAACTGTGTGTTGGCTCAGCCAGTGAAGATGTCTGCCTCCAAGCCTGACAACCTGCGTTCAGTCCTTGGAACCACAGAGCAGGAGAGCCCTCCGCCTTCCACCGTGGTCTAGATGTGTGCCTCTCAGCCCTGGGCACACCAAATAACCAGAGCCTAACTCCCCCCCCCCCCCCCTTTGGGAGTGCTGCTGCCGCCTCAAACTGCACACTGCTTTTCTTTGAATTTGTTGGCACATATTACAAAAAGCATATCCTTAGAGAGTTGTTCAGATTTAATTAACACATTATACTGGATAAATTCATTAGGCTTTCAACTTGATATTCAGCTAAAGATGGGTTTGGGGAAAAAAGATTAAAGATCCAGGTCAAATGCAGGGGCACTCGCCTGGAGAACAGGCATCTTTGGAGAAGTTTGGACAGTGGAAGCGGAAGCACGTGGCGCTGATATGTGCCACGGAATCCAGGGAGCATGAGAAGCTCATAAAAGCTCGAGGCACATTTTCAAGTCGCCATTTTATCTGTGAGTAGCATAACATCAGCAGTTAGCCAAAAGACTGTAAGTCAGCAACTTTCAACTCAGAAAGTTACTGAGTAGGGCTTTTGGGAGTCTAGGGCATCCAGACCTAAAGTAAAGTTCAAGGACAGTTTGTCCTACCTAAAGTGGCCTGTTAGGGAAAACAAAATACAAAAAAAAAAAAAACAAAAACCTGCCAGTTAAGTAACTTCAATGAAATAAAAATGTAAGTACTAAAAACTATTTTTTAAAGATTTATTTATTATTTATACAATATACTGCCTGCACACCAGATCTTACTATAGATGGTTATGAACTACCATGTGGTTGCTGGGAATTGAACTCAGGACCTTTGGAAAAACAGCGAGTGTTCTTAACCTCTGAGCCATCTCTTCAGCCCCTAAAAACTATTTTTATTGTAATCTTTTTATTTTCATCTTTATGGTGGCATTTTCTTTTTTGTTTGTTTGTTTATGTGTTTGTCGTTTGACACTGAGTTTCTCTGTGTATTCCTGGCTGTCCTGAAACTTGCTTTGTAGACCAGGCTGGCCTTGAACTCACCGAGCTCTGCCTGTACGATGCCGTTTTCATCCTTGTATGCTCTACTTTGTTCTTATTCATTCCCCTTACTGTCCTGTGTTCTTCATTAGTTTTTTCATTTCCTTTCTCTTCTAGGGATAATCTATTTATTGGTTTCATAAACTAAGTTAAATTAACTGTAGATATGCATAAACTTGCATCAACACTTCTGTTATTTGAACTTAGAGGCAGGATCTCATTTGCAGCCCTGGATGGCCTGGAACTTGCTCTGAAGAGTGGGCAGGCTTTAACTTCACAGATCCATCGGCCTCTGCTGGGATTAAACGTGGACCATCCTGCCTGAATTTCTTTCTAATTATTTTTATTTTTTGTGTACTTGCTCTCCAACTGTTTTCCTTTTTGAAGAGGTGTCATGTAGCCTAGCGGGTCTGCAGTTTGTTTTTACAGTAGGAGATCATTCAGTCCTCTCAGCTCTGCCTCCCAGCTGTTGAGACTACAGGCCTCCACCACCAATTGTCCATTGTCCTTCCTTCTCAAAGTACCGAGTTTACATACCCTGTGGTGGTTATCTGTCAAGTTCCCACAACGCGCAGTCACAGGGGAGGGGGTGTCTCCATCAGATTGCTCTGTAGGCAAGCCTTTGGGGGCATCTTGGCTAGTGATTGGTATGGGAAGGCTGGGTTCACTATGGGCAGTGCCCACCCGAGTGGGTGGTCCCGGATTGTGTGTATAGCAGAGCACGCCACGGGAGTGTAAGCCAGTAAGCAGCACTCCTTCATCCCCCATCAGCTCCTGCCTCCACTTTCCCTGATAACATAGAACCCGTCCTCCCTTTTAGTCATGATTATCTCAGCAAAAGAATGAAAACTAGGACACACCCAAGTGTAAAACACAAGACGACTTTTAAGACAGGGAATATTTTATTTAAAACCCAGTGAAATGGACGGCTTGGGTCTATGACAAATTGTTCATATTAAAGCAGAAGTCAGTAACTGTATGAAGCACACATTGCCACATACAAATTAACTGATCAGACAACTTGCTCGGTTGGAACAGAATACACTTCCCTGTGAAAGCAGCACCTTTGTGACATTTAATTTAGTATTCCTCTCCTTCTTCCTCACCCTCTCCCTCCACAGAATCCACACCAACCTCCTCATAATCCTTCTCCAGGGCAGCCATGTCCTCACGGGCCTCAGAGAACTCTCCCTCCTCCATGCCCTCACCCACATACCAGTGCACAAAGGCCCGCTTGGCATACATCAGATCAAACTTGTGATCCAGGCGAGCCCAGGCCTCAGCAATGGCCGTGGTGTTGCTCAGCATGCACACAGCTCTCTGGACCTTGGCCAGGTCTCCACCAGGCACCACAGTGGGAGGCTGGTAATTAATGCCAACCTTGAAGCCAGTGGGACACCAGTCCACAAACTGGATGGTACGCTTGGTCTTGATGGTGGCAATGGCAGCATTGACATCTTTGGGGACCACATCACCACGGTACAGCAGGCAGCAAGCCATGTATTTACCATGGCGAGGGTCACATTTCACCATCTGGTTGGCTGGCTCAAAGCAGGCATTGGTGATCTCTGCTAC
>NW_026590368.1:0-12541 GCF_907164565.1 Psammomys obesus
TTGAGTTCATGTCAGAAATAGTTCCTGTTCCCCTTAATAGGTAAACCCACTTGGATACTTGAGCTACCATTGGCTACATCTGAGCAGTGGTTCTAGTTTATACTCATACCAAGGACCATGTATGGATAAACAAACCCTAAAAGGTAATATTATAGGTACATTATTGCATCATGAATACCAGGTAGTTAACAAGATTCATTAACCAAGGGAAGACATTCAAGTGGTATAGCTGGATCTTGAGGAAGTACTATTCCTAGTTGTTTCATTTAAACCCTGGGTTATTTTTTAAATGATTCAGATCGTCCCTGTTGTTCAACCTTGTCCCAAGTGTTTAAAGCTATTGTATGACATTGTTCTAAGATGGTTTCATGAAGCATAATCTGGTATCTTAATTCAGAATTTGGACCTTCGTCTAGTAACTGATTCATGACAATATCAAGGCCTCTAGGTGTATTTCATTGCTTCATAACTGGAGACTCATCTTTCCACTATGTTAGCCACTAGAGTTGATGGCCAGGTTCTAGGATGGCTGTCATCCATTGTTTTCAGTATTTTGGAATTATTTGATTTTGAGTGGCCTCTTTATTAAGTATCTGTTTTACCTATGATGAGTGTAAGCCATAGGTCATTACTACTTTTTAAAATCTCTTAAAGGCTTGTGCCTTTATTGGGTCTCCTCTATAATTCTTCATAACCTTGTGGACTCTGTTCATCTGGTGCTAATTTCTTTATCATAGCTTGAAAAATTATTTTAGGCTTTTTAATGGATTTGAACTGCAATTTGCAGACTCATAACAAGGTGGTGCTGTAGAATTTAGATTGGAGGGGCTGGAGAGATGGCTTAGGGGTTAAGAGCACTGGCTGCTTTTCCAGAGGTCCTGAGTTCAATTCCCAGCAACCATTTGGTGACTGACAACCATCTATAATGAAATCTGTTGCCCTCTTCTGGCCTGCATGTCTATATGCAGGCACAACACTGCATACATAATAAATAATAAAATTAAAAAAAAGAATTTAGATTGGAATCATTTGATAATTCTTTAAATTCAAAGCATTGCCTAATTTTTATTCTATTGTTTATAACTTAACATAGATTTTTAAACATCTTTTCTTATCTAATTATGTTTTATCACTCTCTCTTAAAAAGGATGTATAAAATTTCAATCATTACCAAAATATAATGATTTGTAAGCTGATAAAGAAATTAAACAGGATCCAAAAAGCCTCCATCATTGTGTTTTTCAATTTTTTAACACAGAAAAAAATATTTTTTTAATTTATAATTCTTTTTTTTCTTCAGAGACTTAACTTGATTATTTTCAAAAAAATTATTTATTTAGTTATTTGATATATTTATACTGAGTTTCCTTTCTTTCTCTAACACTTAAGCACAATTCCAAACATACTGGAATCGCTGTGCTCAGGTCTTCAGCTTTTCAACATTAGCTAGGATTTCTTCTGCAGCTCAGCGCAGCCTTGTTGGCGGCTTCTGGCTCTGCCTCCCTTGGGCCAGTTCAACTCTGCTCAATTCTGAATGCAGATAAGGAGGTTTGTGCCCTGACATGTTAGGCTGTGCCAGTGTCTCTGGGTGTTACATGTGCAGAATTCCTGTCTTCTGTCCCTACTGCATTTTAAGAGACCAAGGCTGCTGTGCCTGAGGCTCCACCTTGCTTGCTCTACAAGGGTCAAGTCTAAGTCATGGTGCCAGCAGCTGGGCACCATTCAGTCTTCTCCTGCTGCCCTGACTCTGGGCTGCAGTGTGCCTCAGACCTCTGCTCACGGAGTGTGGTGCCTTGTGTAGCCCACCAGCTAATAGAATGGGTAGATCCATTGCATTACACTTGGGAGAACTTGTAACACCTTTGCACTGAGGCTGTGTTCTGCTTTCTCTTAAAAGATCTAAGCATCCAGCCATAGTAGCAACAGAGCAATGAGCTATTACTAGGCAAACATTTTCTCTGCTTTACAGCTGGAAATTTACTCAGGTTTTAAGCCTGGATATGACCCAACATATAGTGGGCCAATTAAAAATGTTTGGTGCCAAATATAAGCAGAATTTCTTAGACTGCCAGCTCCTAATAATTACATAGAGAACTTTTATACTTATTATATGATTAGGAACTATAGCTGGGTAGATTCTCAGCTATTCTAAACTAACAATACTGGCTTGACCTAAGCCCCAGCAGGTGGTCCTTTACCTGTTCTCTGTACCTCAGTTCTGGCACCTTTTCCTTCTCTTGTGTTCTGCTGGCAACGTCTCCTGTGCCTGATTCTTTCCCAGAGTTCCTTTCCCTTCCAGAAAGTAATACTTTCCTTTCCTGCCCTTTAGGTAATTTTGTTTCTTATTACACCAATGAGAAAGTGTTGGAGGGAGTATTTAGAAAATATGATACAGTTAATAAAAAACAATGCCAAAGTCCACCCTGTAATCAGATCCCCGCTGACACAGAAACTAGCATTTGAATTAATATGAATACAATTTTTACAAAGCACACAAAATAAATCATCCCAACAATAGGTACCCATTTTTCCAATGGAGAATGTCCGTCCCTGCTTTTATCAAAGAAGAACAAAATCAGTACAACATATCAGGACATGATGATATATTTTCAACAATTATGGGGCTAAAGCAAAAAAAATATATAAATACATAGTAAGATTCTGTTACAGAAAAAAAGTATGACGTGAATCTCATGCAGCCAATAAAAATGATTACAGTAGAAAGATACTTTGATGAAGTTATTTAATTTTCTTTTAAATTCACTCACATTATATCCCAATTATAGCCCTACTACCTCATCTTCTCCTGGTCCCACCATCCCTTCCTCTTCTCCCTTATCCCATCCCCTATTTCTCAGAAAGGGGCCGAACTCCTCCCCTATCAAGACTCATTAGGATTGCTTCCAACCTCTTCCTCTGTGACCTGGCAATGCCTCCTACCACCAGGGGGAAGAGCAGACAACAGAGTCCATGTCTGAGATAGCCTCTCTTACTAGAAGACCTACATGGAGACTGTGCTGCCTGTCTGCTACATCTGAGCAGGGACCCTAGGTCCTCTCCATGCTTGGTTCTTGGTTAATGCATCAGTCACTGCAGGCTCCCTTGGGCCCAGATTTGTAGACTTTGTTGGTCTTCATATGGAGCTCCTGTTACTTTCCGGTCCTTCTATTTGCTCCACCCTTCCATAAGACTCCCTGTTCTCTGCCTAAACTTTGGCTGTGAGTCTCAGCACCTGTTTCGATCCCCTGTTGGCTGGAGTCTTTAAGAGGAAATCTATGGGCAACTCTAGTCCTGTTCCCTCTCTTCAATCACTTCTGATGTCTATTCTATTTGTCCTTCCTAATGAGAATTAAGTATTCTCCTTAGGGTCCTCCTTGTTACTTAGCTTTAGGTTTGTGGATATTAGTATGGCTATTGTATA
This sequence comes from Psammomys obesus, assembly GCF_907164565.1. Lineage (NCBI taxonomy): Eukaryota > Metazoa > Chordata > Mammalia > Rodentia > Muridae > Psammomys > Psammomys obesus. Next base: position 3,422 of record NW_026590368.1, read on the forward strand.
TTTAATGGCTAATATCTGCTTAAGTAAGTATATACCTTGCGTGTCTTTTTGCTTCTGGGTTACCTTACTCATGACGATCTTTTATAGTTCCATTATTTCTTTTACAAATTTCTTGATGTTCTTTTTATAATTAATAAATTTTTATTGATTACAGTTTATTCACTTTGTATCCTAGTTATAGCCCTCTCCTTCATCCCTTCCCTACCCCATCCTCTCTTCCTCATCTCCTCCCATGCCTCTTTCCAAGTCCATTGAGAGGAGAGTTACTCCTCCCCTTCCCGCTGACCCTAGCATATCAGGTGTCATCAGGACTGACTGCATTGTTTTCCTCTGTGGCCTGATAAGGCTACTCCCATCTCAGGGGGAAGTGATCAAAGAACCAATCACTGAGTTCATGTCAGAGAGAGACCCTGTTCCCTTTATTAGGGAACACACTTGGAGACTGAGCTGGAATGGGCTACATTTGTGCAGGGGTTCTAGGTTATCTCCACCCATGGTCCTTGGTTGGTGTATCAGTCTCAGAAAAGTTCTCTTTGCCAAGATTTTTTTGGTTCAGTTGCTCTACTTTTGGAGCTCCTGACCTCTCCAGGTCTTTCTGTCCTTTCCTTTTTTCATAAGCTTCCCTGCACTCTGCCCAAAGTTTGGTTATGGGTCTTAGCATCTACTTTGATACCCTGCTGGGTGGAGTCTTTCCAAGGCCCTCTGTGGTAGTCTCCTGTCCTGTTCCCTGTTTTCTCCCTCTTCCACATATCCGTCCAGTTTGCCTTTCTGAGTGAGGATTGATCATCTTACCCAGGGTCCTCATTCTTGCTTAGCTTCCTTAGGTGTACAGATTTTAGTACATTTATCCTATATTATATGTCTAGTATCCACTTCTAAGTGAGTATATACCGTGTGAGTCTTTCTGTATCTGAGATACCTCACTCAGGTTGATCTTTTCTAGTTCCCACCATTTGCTTACAAATTTTGATTTCCTTGTTTTTAATTGCTGAGTAGTATTCCATTGTGTAAATGTAGCATGATTTCTGTATCCATTCCTCTGTTGAAGGATATCTGGGTTGTTTCCAGGTTCTGGCTATTATGAATAAAGCTGCTATGAACATGGTTGAGCAAATGTCCTTGTTGTATACTTGAGCATATTTTGGATATATGCCTAGGAGTGGTATAGCTGGATCTTGAGGAAGCGTTATTCTTAATTGTCTGAGAAAGTGCCAGATTGACTTGCAAAGTGTTTGGACAAGTTTACATTCCCACTAGCAATGCAGGAGGGTTCCCCTTTCTTTAGAATGTGTTGTCACTTGAGTTTTTGATCTTAGCCATTCTGATGGGTGTAAGGTGAAATCTCAGGGTCATTTTGATTTGCATTTTCCTAATGAGTAAGGATGTTGAACATTTCTTTAAGTGTTTCTTTGAAGCCATTCAACAATCCTCTATTGAGAATTTTCTGTTTAGATCTGTTTAAACAAAGGTTTAAACAAAACCTTTCTTTTTATTTTATTTTATTAATTATACTTTATTCACTTTGTATCCCCCCAAATCCCCTCCCCATCCCCTCTCAGCTCCACCCTACCTCTCCTTTCTTTATAAATGACCCTCCCCAAGTCCACTGATAGGGGAGGTCCTCCTCTCCTTCCTTCTGATCTTAGTCTATCAGATCACATCAGGAGTGGGTGCACTGTCATCTTCTTTGGCCTGGTAAGGCTGCTCCCCACTCAGGGGGAGATGATCAAAGAGCAGACCAATCAGATTATGTCAGAGGCAGTCCCTTTTCCCATTACATTACTATGTAACCCACTTGGACACTGAACTGTCATGTGCTACATCTGTGCAGGGGTTCTAGGTTATCTCCATGCCTGGTACTTGGTTGGAGTATGAGTCTCTGAGAAGCTCCATGTGTTCAAATTTTCTGGTTCTGTTGCTCTCCTTGTGGGGTTCCCGTTCTTTCCTGATCTTACTATTTCCCACTTCTTACATAATATTCCATGCACTCTGCCCAACAGTTGGCTGTAAGTCTCAGCATCTGCTTAGATAGTCTGCAGGGCAGAGCCTTTCAGAGGCCCTCTGGGGCAGGTTCCTAACTTGTTTCCTGTTTTCTTCTTCTTCTGTTGTCCATCCTCTTTGCCTTTCAGGATGGGGATTGATCGTTTTAGTCAGGGTCCTCTCTCTTGATTAGTTTCTTGAGATGTACAGATTTTAGTAGGTTTATCCTATGTTATATGTCTATATGAGGGAGTATATACCATGTGTGTCTTTCTGCTTCTTTGGACAGCTCACTCAGGATGCTCTTTTCCAGTTCCCACCATTTACCTGCAAATTTCATGATTTCCTTATTTTTCATTGCAGAGTAATACTCCATTGTGTAGATGTACCACAATTTCTGCATCCATTCTTCAGTTGAGGGGCATCTGGGATGTTTCCAGCTTCTGGTTATTACAAATAAAGCTGCTACAAACATGGTTGAGCAAATGTCCTTATTGTGTACTTGAGCTCATTTTGGATATATGCCTAAGAATGACATGTCTGGATCTTGAGGAAGCGTTATTCCTAGTTGTCTGAGAAAGCACCAGATTGATTTCCATATTGGTTGTACAAGTTTACATTACCACCAGCAGTGGAGGAGGGTTCCCCTTTCTCCACAACCTCTCCAGCATGTGTTGTCACTTGAGATTTTCATCTTGGCCATTCTGATGGGTGTAAGGTGAAATCTCAGGTTCGTTTTGATTTGCATTTCCCTAATGTCTAATGACGTTGATGCCAAAACCATACAATGGAAAAAGCGATAGCATCTTCAACGAATGGTGCTGGTCTAACTGGATGTCTACATGTAGAAAAATGTAAATAGATCCATACTTATCACCCTGCATGAAACTGAAATCCAAGTGAATCAAAGACCTCAACATAAAACTAGACACATTAAATCGGTTAGAAGAAAAAGAGGGGAATACCCTTGAACTCATTGGCACAGGAGAGAGCCAACAGCACAGGCTCTAAGAGCAACGATCAATAAATGGGACCTCATGAAACTGAAAAGCTTCTGTAAAGCAAAGGACACCGTCATCAAAACAAAATGACTGCCTATAGATTGGGAAAGAATCTTCACCAACCGATTATCTGACAGAGTATAATATCCAGTATATATGTAGAACTAAAGAAGCTGAAAAGCAGCAAACAAAGTAATCCAATTTAAAAATGGGGTACAGAGCTAAACAGAGAACTCTCTGTAGAGGAGTATCAGATGGCAGAGAAACACTTAAAGAAATGCTCAACGTCTGTACCTTATTTTTTAAATTCGATTACTTGACTTGATTTGTTGCTTTTTTATTTTTATTTTTTATTGTTTTTTATTTTGTTTAGATTTGTTTTTATTCATTTTTTGGCTTATTTTATATATTCTGGATATAAGCCCTCTTTCAGATGTAGGATTGGTGAAGATCTTTTCCCAGTGTGCAGGCTGTCATTTTTTTCTGTTGACAGTGTCCCTTTGCTTTACAGAAGCTTTTCAGTTTCATGAGATCCTATTTATTAATTGTTGATGTTAGAGCCTGAGCTCTTGGTGTTCTGTTCAGGAAGTTGTCTCCTGTGCCAATGAGTACAAGGATTTTCCCTACTTTTTCTTCTAATAGATTCAGTGTGTCTGGTTTTATCTTGGAATTTTGATCCATCTGGACTTGAGTTTGTGTAGCTTTATAGATATGAATATATCTCCATTTATCTGCATGTAGACATCCAGTTAGACCAGGACAAGTTGTTGAAGATGCTATCCTTTTTCCAGTGTATGGTTCTGTCAAAAATCAGGTGACAGTAGGCATGTAGGTTTCTATTTGGGTGTTCGATTAGATTCCATTGATCAGGCAGTCTGATTCTATGCCACTAATATACAGTTTTTAGTACTATTCCTCTGTAGTACAGCTTGAAATCAGGGATGGAGATCTTTTACTGTACAGGATTGTTTTACCTATTCTGTGTTTTTACATATGAAGTTGAGAATTTTTCTTTCAAATCTTAAATAATTTGTGTTCGTATTTTGATGGGAATTGCATTGAAGTGGTAGATTGCTTTTGGTAAGATGGCCATTTTTACTATGTTAATACTACCAATCCATGAGAACAAGAGATCTTTTCATCTTCTGATATATTCTTCAGTTTCATTCTTCAGAGACTTGACAGTCCTGTCATACAGTTCTTTCACTTGCTTGGTTCCACCAAGTTACTTCATTTCTTTTGTGGACATTCTGAAAGGTGTTATTTCCCTAATTTCTTCCTCAGCCTGGTTGTTGTTTGTATATAGGAGCGTTACTGATGTTTTTAAGGTAATTTGGAGAGGAGTGTTTGTCGGCTGTAGAATTTCCCTGGTAGAATTTTGGGGTCCACTCTTGTATACTATCATATCATCTGTGAATAACTTTTGTCTATTTGATCTCTTTTAATTGTCTTGTTGCTCTAAAATTTCAAGTATTATCTAGAAAATATATGGAGAGGGTGAGTAGCCTTTTCTTGTCACTGATTTTCTTGAAATTGCTTTGAGTTTCTCTCCATGTAAATTGATGTTGGTTATTGGCTTGCTGTATATTGACTTTATTCTGTTAGGTATTCACTTATATTCCTGATGTCTTCAAGACCTTTAACATGAAAAAAGTTTTGGTTTTCATTGAAGGTTTTTATTTTTCTGCAAATAATGAGATTATCATGGGATTTTTAACTTTCATTTTGTTAATATTGTGGATTACATTGTATCTGTTTGGTACATATGGCATATTATGAATTGTGACTCCAGGGTTCCTCAGTTTGTTTATTTACAGATAACCTGTTTGTTGACAGTAGAGGTTTATTGATTATCACTGTGTTTGGGTAAATCTTCTGTTTTAGAACTGTGTTTCTTTTATGAAAGTGTGCATTTGTGTTTGGTATATTTTTTTAATGAGTATGTCGTGTGCCACCTTCAGTCTATTGACTAATTTTAGATTTTTTTAAATTTTTATTTTTATTTTTTTATTAGTTACATTTTAATAACTCTGTATCCCAGCTATATCCCGCTCCCCCATTCCCTCCTAATCCCACCCTCACTCCCTCATCTCCTCCCTGCCCCTTTCCAAGTCCACTGATTGGGGAGGACCTCCTCCCCTTTCATCTGACCCTGTTTTATCAGGTATCTTCAGGACTGGCTGCAAAGTCCTCCTCTGTGACCTAGCAGGACTGCTCCTCCCTACTTTTTACTCTATTAATTTTGTGTGCATTTTTGTTTTCCCACATGTAGGTCTGCACATGATATGTATGTATGCCGCCTGCAAAAGGTATAAATAGGCATTGGATTCTTCAAAACTGTAGTTACAGAAAGTTGTGAGCCACCATGTCAATACCAGGAATAAATCCCAAGACTTTTGGAATAGCAGCCAGTGATTTTAAATGCTGAGTCATGTCTAAAACAACAGGGTTGGACCCTTGATTTACTCTGTCTGGTATTTAAGGATACATCCTTGACTCAGGTAACTTTTTTTCTTGGCTATAGCCCGTGGCTTTCAACTTTTAGAAAAAGAATCTGCAAGAAGGTTCTTCTGACAGTGTAGAGTGGTCCTGAGTCTCAAATATGGGTAAGAACACTAAATGATGTTAGTAAGTAATGCTGCTATTATCTTTCACTCAGGTGTGGTGCCTCCAGATTCCCTGGGTCTTCCAGTTTCAGTCTCTACAGGTTCTGTTGTTGTATGAGGTTTTGAGTGAGACCCAGGGAAATACAGGTCAAGGAAAAGTGTATACTTTCTTACTTTTTAATTTTATTCTTATAACTAGAAATTGACCAATATGAAGATAAATGTAATATTAGCATTGTTTACTGTTCTAGCTAGAGATGAGGACTTGGAACTCAATGCTGTACAGTTACACATTAAAAGCAGGTCAGGAACCTCATTTTTGCAGTCAATATGATATACTTACTAACGAACTAACTTATTTTTCTTCAATGTTTATCCTTAAATACTTGTGAGTAAGTAATTTTCTGCATCTCATGTTTTTTTTTTAAATCTTTTATTTATTTTTTATTAATTACACTTTATTCATTTTGTATCCCCCCATAAGCCCCTCCCTCCTCCCCTGCTGATCCCACCCTCCCTCCCCTTTCTGCATGCATGCCACTCCCCAAGTCCACTGATAGGGGAGGTCCTCCTCTCCTTCTTTCTGATCTTAGTCTATCAGTTCTCATCAAAAGTGGGTCATGTTTTTTTTTGGAATATAATGTCAGTATCATAAATAAATCAACTGTATTTTTATAATCACTCACTTCACACATTGTAAAATTTTTGTCAGAAAATAACAAGAATAAAAAGATTTTTTAAATGTGCAGTCCTGTTACCAGTATATTTGCTCAAACTGGTGTGTTTAAGTGTCATGAATATCCTGAATCAAAGAAATGTTGTTGAATAATTTGTCAACAAACTTCCTATTCCTCAGACTGAGTTCTCATTGTCTAAGGGAGGGGCCCTTTTGTGTTGATTGAAACACAGGTTTGCTTTATTATCCAGGATTGCACTGAAATGTGACTTACTGAACACCAGCTTTTTCTATGCCTTTTAATTACATATAGTTTTATGATAGACAGTTTCTGCTATTATCTACTAATTGCATGTTGTTAATCTGAAACAAAAAATAAAATGCTGGGAGAGGGGCAGAGCCAAGATGGCGACTAGCACACAGTTTCCTCTCCTAGACATATAATCATATAATCACCCATACCAAGATGCCTAGACGATGGCATAACAACACAATGAATAACCGCCAAGGCAACATGTCTACACTAGCACTCAGGTATGCTAAAACAGCAGATCCTGAACATTCCAATATAGCTGTTGCACCAGTAAAAGACCTTAACATAAACTTTGCAAAAATGGTAGAAATCCTTAGAGAGAAAAAGAATAAATCCCATGAAGCAAACAAAGCAAACACAAACAAAAATTTGGAGGAAATGGCCAAATCACTTTAAGAAAGCCAAGAAATCTCCAATAGCTGAAGGAAACAAAGAAAAGTGTCCAATAACTAAAATGGAAATAAAATCAATAAAGGAAACACAAACGGAGGGAATTCTGGGAATAAGAAACAGAGGAAGAGGAAACTACAACCAGGATATCTTATATGAAAAATAATTGTTTTTAATACTAAACAAAAATAGGCAATAAAGTTGAAAGAGATGAATGAAGCGTTTATGGAAGGACTTGGGAAGAGAAAAAAGAACTATGGGATTATAAAGTTCTAGTATAATTTTTAAAAGAAGAAATATCGAATGGGGAGGAGCCAAGATGGCAACTAGCACACACAGTTTCTGAGCTGTGGAAGTGCTAACCATCTAAGTTGGTGAGTGGAAGGATCTCTAACCCAGGAAAACAACGGTGAGGCTTCCTAAACAACAGGGAACATCACAGCAGGCAAAAACTTTGGTCTCGGGTCAACCAGAGACTTGTTTGGGGAAGGTGAGAAAAGATCCTTTGTGGGGAAGGTGAGAAAAGATCCTTTGATCTCATGGCACTCCCCTCCCCCAGACTTCCTTCCTCCTCGGCACATCAGAATCATCTTTCTCTGCACAGATGTAACAGCCTGGGGTCTGCAGCAGCTGAGGCAGAACTCCAAGCCCTTTAGTGGCAAGTGCCAGCAGTACTCGTCTCAGAGTCCCAGATCTGAGCGGCGGCTGCACCATTCTCCCAGAGCCCAAATCTGCTAGACACTATACTAGCTCCACAGGATCGCGATCACTGACCATATGGCCCGCCCAAACCCACAGTGACAGAGAATACGCTATATACTCACCAAAACAAGGCAGAAACTCCATACAAGCTAGACACACCAGGCACTGGGAGAGCACAGTGAAGAGACCCCAGGACTTCCCAGAAAGCATCTGGACTAGCAACCCAGTCTCCAGTTACAGCGGGGCTTTCTAACCTGGTAGCGGAGCAGCACTGAGCTGGTGGGGCACATCAGTCCTCCAGTTTAAGACTAACCAGGGCCAAACCAGAGAACAGAAAGTCTGGTTACCCCAATCCCTACTGAGGTGACCACCTTGAAATCTCCAGCTGCAGCAAGACCTCATAACCTGGCAGTGACAGCAGCACGGAGCTGGCAGAGCACATCAAAGAAGCAGGGCCAAACCAGAGAGAGAGCCCGGATACCCTGATCTCTGCCAAGTGACCTGCCTGTAAGTGAGTGCACCCTTGAGAATCTGCAGCTCCTCTGATCTTGGGTCCTTCTAAAACAGAAGCCAGGCATCGAACCCCCTCCCACTCATATACCCACTTTGGGAAACAGAGGGGCACTTGGGACATTGAAGTTCCTGCTCTGTGGGTCTAATTGAGGAGTTAAGGCAGTTAATGCCAGAAATTGCGCTGCGATCATCACTAGCGCCTGCGACATATACAGTGCAGAGCCTCTCCCACACACTCAAGGGTTCAACATTAGCCATCACTCTGTCCCTTGAGATACACGTCCACGCACACCTTCACACACACACACACACACTTGCATTTGCCCTGTCTGCGCCTGCGTACTTTTCTCCCACAGGTACAGCTAGTCCTCAGCACACGCTAAGGACACGGGACCTCTCTCAGCTTGCTGAAGAACTCTCCAGATGCCAGAGAGAGACAATACCAGTCTGATCTGCAGAATCCAAAAACAAACAGGGAAGGTTTCAGATAAGCCAATGGTCAGGGGTAGGCGAAAGAACACTTCCAACATAAATCAGGACATCATGACCTCACCAGGAAACGCCAAAATTGATGGATACTCCAATTCATCAGAAGCACAGGAAAATGACCTTAAAGCCATGCTTACCCAATTATTTGAGGCTCATAAGGAGGAAATGAACAAATCTTTCAAAGAGTTGGCCAGTCAATTGGAGGTAAAAAAAGAAGAAATAGACAAAAGCCTTAAAGAAGCACAGGCAAACATAGCCAAACAAATACAGGCACAAGTAGAGATAAAATTAGTGGCATATAAAAAGGAAATGAACAAGGAAATAGAGACCATCGTAGAGAGACAGGAATCCAAATTCAAACACATGAAAGAAATGGTGCAAGGCATGAAAACAGAATTAGAATCAATAAAGAAAACACAAAATGAGAAAACCCTTGAGCTGGAGAACTTG
>NW_026590369.1:0-1702 GCF_907164565.1 Psammomys obesus
GTGTTGTCTACACACATGTGCGTGTACGGGCAGCACTAACTGGGCCTAAGTTACTCAGAAGGTAGAGAGAGCCGCATGTTGAGGAAGGTGTGCGAGGAGTCGTGTGGGATAAATGTCATACTTTATTCATTGCGTGTAGAGATTCCCGCAGTAACAAAAATAATGAAACAGGATGCCTGAATGGTTGAAGAATATAAAACCAGAAAGCATAGTCTAAAGGCAGACTGCTAGATATTAAATACATGGATAGGCTAGGAACAACAAAAAAAATACTTACTTATTTAGTTAATTAACTACTTAATTAAATCAGATAGTGTTAGGAGATTTTCCACACCTCCAAGCAAGCTACACTGAAGTACCATTATAATAAACCATCATGTCATCCATAAATCAGTCATGTAAAGAAAGTCAGAGGGAAGAAGAGTTACAGAGTATCTGATGGTGATGGACAGGAGTTTTGTAGATGCAGAAGAAACATAAGCTGGGGTGTGGCCCCTCCAGGTCACACTTGGGTCTCAGAACCACACTAGGGCCAAGGTAAGTAATCTTTCAGGTAGATAGCAGGACACTGGGCTGTTGAGAATGGAGATGAACTTGAACAAGATGTGCAAAGTGATAGCCAGACTCATGGCTAGGTTAGGGGAAGAGTGAGAGATGAGAGAGCAGAAGAGTGTTGAAATTTCTTACTTGGAATTTTTCACCATAGGGGGCAACTCAGGGTCCTTTGAAGAGAGAAAGCATAGCTATAGAGACACCTGAAAGACAGGGGCTGGGAGTAGAGGCATAATATAGGGTCAGTGGCAGGTGGGGCTTTGAACTATTCCTTATGGGGTTGTGCTGGGATTGGAAGGTGAAAGGTCCTTCATTTTATTGGTCTCCTGGGACAACATGGGACAAGTGAAGGTCATTGGTTGCCTGTGGGTGTCATCTTGGGACTCTTTAAAGAGCAGGGAGGAGGAATAGAACACAGGAGCATGCACAGACAGTGTATGGTTAGTTAAGATTTATTATTGTCCAAGTATGCTGAGTAGATGCAGGGGAGGTACCCGGGCCTCCCAGGCCTATGGGACAGTTGGAAAGTCGCTGGCATGTGGAGTCTGCAACATTCAGGGCATTTCTATTTCATGTGCCTGTTAAACATAATTAACATTTGCGTAGTATCTGCAGATGTTCAAGAGAGAGGGTTACCAAAGTTGCTGCTTACCAGAGATTCCCCGTCTTTGAAGGCACAGGCGCTGCAGGTGAGAGGCAGGAGAAAAACAGTCCATGACTATGGAGAACAGAGAGGCCAGGAGAGTCTCCTTCTGTCAAAACAGTCAGTCGACCTCTGCCCAAGGAGAAAAGCATTGACCAATGCTGGATGGGTGAACTCCTCCAGGAAGCTCAAAACTGCCATTACATTTGCTTCAAATTGACTAAAATGATCATATAAAGAACACTGACAGCGATTTCTGGGAAGCAATGAATCATTTCCTGTCTTAGACTGTGGAGTTTTCATCTATGACAAAACTCATCAAAGCTCATGTATGAGTATGCAGAAGTTGTAGTATGCTCGAATTACCTCAACAAACCATCATTTTAAGATCTGAGTGATGTAACATCTTTACCCACCTTTACTCATAGACGAGTTCCATGCTGACTGCTAATAGGTGAAGGACCACAGAGATGTGAGAGCTACAAGCTCACTCCAGAGAGCATTCAC
>NW_026590369.1:1712-1956 GCF_907164565.1 Psammomys obesus
AACTCTGAACTGTGTGTTATCCTGTGGCCTCAAAACTCAGACAACTGATGAAAGGCAATCATCTTTTTAGAACAATTCCTCTAATCACATCGATGGAATGGATTTATTACCTTTGACACAGAGTAGTGATTCAAGTACAATACTTATTAATTAAAATGTGGAGGGATTATATGAAATGTTACCATTTGAATCAAGCTCTCACCTATATTCCATAAGAATTGTCCTATTATACTAATTTCCAGCA
>NW_026590370.1:0-2439 GCF_907164565.1 Psammomys obesus
AACCCTTGAGATGGCCTCTTCTGTAAAGTCCACTTGTTTGGTATGGGTGGCAGATGGATGGTGGTAATAATGCCCGGCCACCCTCTGAGATCTGCAGAATTTGGGGACAACCTTGGCAGCTGCCTGCGAAGTTGTTTTCACCAGGCTCTCCCAGCTTGCTCTCTGGAATTCTCCTGCAGCTCTGGAGAAAAGAGGGCACATCAAACTACCACTCCTCACCAAGTCCTGCCCCTGCTGCTCTTCTACCTCCTGTTCCCACAAAATCTGCCCTGCATACTCCTACGTTTTCAGGCCAGCCGAGGGCACTAACCCTATGGTGCTGGGTGCTCCATCCTAGGGCTACTCTTGGGCACTGTTGTCTTTCCCTCTCACAGACCCATGAGAGTGCCAAGAAGGAGACAGCCTCAGGTGGACACTGGCAACTCAGATCCTTTTGTTCCAAAGATGGAGGGCTTCAATTGGTGTAGGGAGCACTCCTGAATGAAGTCAAGGATGCTGCCATCTTGCGCTCCCCTAGAACAATGTACATGTTCCTCAAGACAGGCTGGATCCTGTAGAATCATCTCCGGGGCAATTGCTCCCAGGTAATGGTTACCCCTGGCCATGATAAGCCTGAGGCTGGTTTTCCCTGGTCAGTTCTACTTTATTGCCAGTGGGTGTCCTTAGCTCAGAGCTAATAGCCTTACCGTCTTCATCCCCTGAGTCACTAGTTTCCCACTTTGAGTATGAAACACTGCTAGTATAGGTATCGTAACTCCCCGTTCCTGTCCCTGGCACTCCTCATGAGACTGGGACTTGGTATTCACTGAGCTGCAGAGAGTTTGTTCTTCTTCGTTGGAATCATTTCTAGTAAAGTCGAAGTTTGGGTGCCTTAAACTGGCCTTGGCAGCCTTTTGTACCACACATGACCCTTACCATTCATCTGAGCTGGCCTATCATTTTCTCAAATTATCCCTGCTACCCTCCAGAGGAAGAATTCCTGGATGTTTTGAGCACATAATTCCCTGGGGTTCAGGTGGCTCATATGCCCAGCTCCTCTCTCGTTTTCCTGACTCCTGTGCTACAACATGGGCTGTCTATTCATCAGGTTCATTTTCAGCCCAGAAACCTGATTCTGTCATATGCCCCTCTTCCCCAGCACTGTGTTTCCCTTGTATTCTGTTCTGTTGCACTGACTTGACCTCTCCTATGGTCTGGGTGCTGATCTCCCTTCAAAACCCAGCCTGGGTGAGAACTTGATCTGCTACTGCGCTGCTTTCTGCTGCTACTTCATAGATCCTATTTTCTCCCTCTTCCTGTTCCTGCTGCTCCCTTATCAATACTATGAGGATCTGCCAGGCTTCCTCATTGTGAACAAGTTTCATTAACTCCAGAAAAGTGGGTGGGAGCCCTTGCTGCTCTAAGAGGGACAGCTTTCCCCAAAGGTCAGAGGTCTTGGAGACCTGAAATAAGACATGCTTGAGATGAACTGAGTCTGCACTGTGTGCTGACCATGGGTTCCCCTTGACTGCTTTCTGCAGCTGGGGCTCAAATGGCATTGAGTAATCAGATATCTTCTCCAGAGGTTTCTGAAGGACTGAAGGAACCTGAACTGCATGATCTTTAGTCCTCTTTATTCCCAAAGATCTGCTTTAGGGCGTTCAAGTACTGCTCCACTGTAAGAGTCATTGCCGGCCCACAGTGCCTGCATGACTGACAGGGCAGAGCCACACAAGCTCTCTAGAAGGTGCCACTTCTTCTCCCTCTCAGACACCTGCCATAGCTGCATCATCTCAGTGACCTCCTCTAAACAGGTTTCAAAGTTCTCTTCTCCTGGGCCTGGAAAGGAACTACCAGAAAACACTTTTTTTTTCCAATAACACAGAAAGTTTGAGCATTCTGGTTTGTCTTGGTCAGAATCCCTTTGCTCCAAGCTCTCTGTAGTGACAGTAGTAAACCTCAGGAGTTTGGCCACATCTACCATTCTCTGTCCACCATCTTTCAGAAAGTTGATTAGCTTGGGTTATGGGGTTTGACTATCACTTTGCAGGTCCTACCCTCTACTAGAATATGAGTGGGCATCATAGTATAACTGACAACATCAGGCAGTTCAGTTAAATTGGCCTTTGCTTTGTCTTTTCTCCTGAATATTCTGCCTATCACCTTTTATGCATACAGAGGGGGGAAGCCTTCTTTCAGAGCATCCTTGATCTCGGGCTCAGTGCACTGCACAGGGATGCCCACAGTGAGCACAGTCTTCTTTGGTTCTAGGTGCATCCCCTTACACCTGTCATCCAATAGAGCCACAGCCATTGCTCCCATTCTCTATGGTCAGACCTAACACTTGGGTATCTTAGGTCAGCATTTTCCCGCTTAAAATGCCATGTAGAAATGCAGTTAGGTCCTGGATTCCACAGCCTGAAATGCAAATAAAATACGAGCTTAGTAAATACTCCCTGT
>NW_026590371.1:0-25944 GCF_907164565.1 Psammomys obesus
CTGCTCTACCCAGAATTCTATAGACTACTTATCCTGATCTTCCTTCTCTCACTTCTTGTGTTCCAATAGCAGTTTGATCTTTAAAAACATCTACATCAGCTTCCAGATTTATTACAGTGATCTGATGGCCTCCTTTATGTCCCCCAAATTCTACAGAAGGAAATGAATGATAATCCTGAATTCTTTTTGTATTTTCATTTAAAGGATTTTCATACCAAAAGACCAAAGAGACATAATTTGTACTGGCTCTGCAACCTTTTTCATCATGTATTCAGGCACACACTCTATCACACAGAAGGGGGAAGTGTGCAGGGCCAGGGCTGTGTGTGGTGCAGGCAGCTGGTGACACTGTCAAGTTTTCTGTTGGAGGCTGAAGCACTGTGGTAGGATCACTAATACCCTGCTGACAGTAATAAACTGCCAGGTCTTCATCCTGCACACTGCTGATGCTGAGAGTGAAATCCGTCCCAGATCCACTGCCTGTGAAGCGATTAGGGATCCCAGTGTGCCGAGTGGATGCATGGTAGATCAGCAGCTTAGGGGATTGCCCTGGTTTCTGCTGGTACCAGGCCAATAAGTTCTTTTTGCTGCTGCTGTGATAAAGGCTCTGACTGGACCTGCAGCTGATGGAGACCTTCTCTCCTGCTGACACAGCCAGGGAGGATGGAGACTGAGTCATCACGATGTCTGCACAGGCACCTGCAATCAGGAACACACAATGAACATGCTTATAGACACAAATACAGATTGTAAAAACAGTTACAATTTGCCACTTAATATATTTGTACTATCATGTTAGAGCATTATTATTGAAATATGAAATACTGAGCCTGGCAGACTCTAAGTTTCTTATTTATAATAAAGTGACTCTGTAAAGATTATAATAATTTGAGTTTCTCACCAGACACCCAAAGCAGCAGGGATATGAGAACATGGGTTTGTGACTTCATTTTGCTCCCCCTGATGTCTGATGCAGCTCAGTGTTCATTGCAAAGGCCTGGTTTATAAATTCTTAGCAGCTGGGCTGGGCTGTAGGGGGCCCATGCAAAGCAGTCAGTAAATACAAAAGCAAATGCCTGTGCAGTGTCTGTGAGTGTAGCTGGTGTCAATCAACAGTCAAAAATACTATTACAGGGAGCATGAGCAATCACTGAAAAAGATTGCCTTACGGCTCTCAAACAGAAAAGTAGCAGCTGCTCTAAGAGCAGACCTGGGTTAAAATCCGAGACATATTTAAATCAATTGACTTCTGTAGAAATGTTAGTAGAGCTATCTTAGACTGACAGTCCTAGAGAAATAATAGGATATGTTCAAACACATCACAACAACAACAACAAAAGAAACAGAGTAAGAAAGCATGCAATAAAAGAAAGGGAAGATGGAAGAAAAGATGAAAGAAAAAAAAGAGAATTGAGGCTAAATGTGTTCAATATTACTCTTCTCCAATGCCACTCTCAATGAAAACAAAGAACAGGGCCTCAGACATTTGGACTGTAGAAAGTGTTGAGGGAGTGATTTGAAGAAAAGACAGCTGGAATTGATGCATTTGAAGGATGATATGGTAGGAAAAACTGGAGCAATGGAAACTTTCTATAATATATGATGACAATCTGGCACAGATACATATTCTTTGGAAGTGGCATAAGTCATGACACCAGCACAGCTGCTTGACACAGTCCCAGCAGAGCTGAGCAAATTGGTACAATCACTGTCTTTATGTCACTAATTCGGGGTTTCGTTTCTGCATGTTGTATTCTTAGGGGTTTTCAGCATTGTGGTACATTTTATGTCTTTTCCTGAGAAAAAAATGATGCCTGAGTCTTTTTAGGAAAATCCTAAAATTAACCTACGTGACCATTATTTGGAAGTCTTCCTAATGTCTTGGAGACCCTAAGGACAGATAAGCATATAGCTTTGTGAGGCCATTGTTCCAGGAATCTTCTTAGGATATCAGCTCCTGAGCAAACTAAAACAGTGTAATTGGCATTAGGTAAAAAGACAATTTAGAAACCGTTACAGGTCAGGAAAATAACTTAGAGATTCAAGACCTCTTTTTAATACAGGCTTAGAGGTTTCAAAAAATGTGGTTTAATGACAGAGATCCTCAGGATATACATCTGAAGAAATGAAACTCAGTAATAAGACAGCTTGACTAAAATAAGCTTTTTGTATAGATTATGATACACATAGTAAAAAGGGTTAGTGGCTATTCATAAAAGACCAGTTCAGCTTTTTTCTATTTTCTGCAGTGCTCTTGGAATAGAAATATTGCCAGCCTAAAATTAGGCTGTCATATATTAAACATGTTCACTTTGGAGAAGACATTCTTTAGATTCTTTAAATTAGAGTTACACAATCAATAAATGGGACCTCATGAAACTGAAAAGCTTCTGTAAAGCAAAAGACACTGTCATCAGAACAAAACGACAGCCTACAGACTGGGAAAGGATCTTCACCAACCCTATATCTGACAGAAGGCTGATATCCAGCATATCCAAAGAACTAAAGAAGTTATAAATCAATAAATCAAGTAATCCAATTAAAAAATGGGGTATGGAGCTAAACAGAGAATTCTCTGTAGAGGATTATCAAATGGCAGAGAAACAAAGAAATGCTTAACATCATTAGCCATCAGCGAGATGCAAAACGACCCTCAGATTTCACCTTATACCCATCAGAATGGCTAAGATGAATAACTCTAGTGACAACACATGCTGGAGAGGTTGTGGAGAGAGGGGAACCCTCCTCCATTGCTGGTGGGAATTTAAACTGGTACAACCACTTTGGAAGTCAATCTGGCACTTTCTCAATTAGGAATAGTGCTTCCTCAAGACCCAGCTATATCATTCCTAGGCATATACCCAAAATTTGCTCAAGTACACAACAAGGACATTTGCTCAAGCATGTTTGTAGAAGCTTTATTTGTAATAGCCAGAACCTGGAAACAACCCAGATGTCCCTCAACAGAGGAATGGATACAGAAATTGTGGTATTTTTACACAATGGAATACTACTCAGCAATCAAAATAGAGGAAATCATGAAATTTGCAGGCAAATGGGGGATCTAGAAAAGATCATTTTGAGTGAAGTATTCTAGAAGAAGAAAGACACACATGGTATATACTTACTCATATATCCTATAAGATATGATAAACATAATGTAGTCTATACACATAAAGAAGATAAACAAGAAAGAGGTCCCGGGGTAAGATGACTAATCCTCACTTAGAAAGATAAATGGGAGGTGCATTGGACATAGGAGAAAACAAGTAACAGGACAGGAGCCTACCGCAGAGGGTCCCTGAGAGACTCTACTTAGCAGTGTATCAAAGCAGATACTAAGACTCATAACCAAACCTTCGGCAGAGTGCAGGGAAACATATGAAAGAAGGGGGAGTTTGTATGATGGGGAAAGGATAGGAGCTCCACAAGGACCAAATATATTTGGGCACAGGTGTCTTTTCTGAGACTGACACTCCACCAAGGACCATGTATGGATATAACCTAGAACCTCTGAAAGGATGAAGCCCGTGGTAGCTCAGTATCCCACTGGTTTCCTATAAGAAGGGGAACAGAGACTATTTCTGACAGGAATTCAATGGCAGGCTCTTTGACCTCCCCACCCGCCAAGGGAAGAGCAGTGCTGCTAGGCCACAGAGAAGGACTTTGCAGCCAGTTCTGAAGATTCCTGATAAAATAGGATCAGATGAAAGGGAAAGAGGTCCTCCCCAATCAGTGGACTTGGAAAGGGGCAGGGAGGAAATGAGGGAGAGAGGGAGGGTTTGGGAGGGAATGAGAGAGCAGATACAGCTGGGATATAGAGTTAATAAAATGTAACTAATAATAAAAAAATAAAATAAAATAAAAAATGTTTTACAGGGGTAATAAAACAATAAAAGCTGTTCCGTTTGTATTTACTACTTGTAAATGACATTGTAACTTTAGACATGTAATGAAAAATCAAACACATAATCTATGCCACTTGGGTAATCATTAGTCTGTCTTTTTTTTTTCTGTGAATCTTGAATAAATAAAAGAACACCTGGTTGCTAGAAGTCAGATCCACCTAAGTGGCATAACTGTTAGTCAATCAGCTGTAAGATTCCCCTGACCATCATCCTGGATGACTTCCTCCCCTCACTGACTCCTCTTCTCTTTTGTGGACTGCCCTGTCAGCATCAGCAAATACCCTCCACATCTTCTCTCTGCCCTGGACAAAGCCCATAGAGAATGTTAACAGTGTCACCAAGTAACAAGAGTAATAAAACTCAAAGAGAATGATAAAACACAAAATAATAAGAATGATTAAACACAAAATCTTGTCACCAAACGAAGATTTCAGTGTCTTGACTGAATTATATACATTTGACTTTGTGGCTTAAACAGTCCCAAAGAAATAATCAAATCATCCAGGCTAGTGTAGTGCTCTCTGCAAACTGAAAACAAGACCCCATTGCTGAGGACAACACCCATAAATTTTATTGAACATGAAGAAGTTAATCTAGCGCCTTTACTCTGGTTCTTAGACTTCCCAGAAAACAAATCAGTTATGGATTCCATCTCAAGAAGTGGGTCTTAATAAAAACTAGACAACTGTTTTTCAGTCCTATAGGGTTGGTGGCAGTGTTATCTTATCCTATTTTTCAGGGAGCACAGTTTGTAAATCAAAGGCTTGGTGGTTGGGTTGGTGGATACTTTCCTCTATTGGCAGCCTAGAAAGTATATTTCCATGTCATAAACATTATAACATGGGGGCGAGGGCTCCAGGTAGGCACCAGCTCAAATTCTCCATGATCAATGATTTGTTTGTGTGTTTCCCTCTGCAATGAGAAACCAATGTTAGTTTGCAGAAAGAAAGGTTATGTCTTAGCAACAGCCTGTTACGGTGGTATTGGGGATTGCTGTGGGACCCCATTGGCCAAAGCTGAACTGAATGCAATCTAGTCCTGCCACTGGAGGTCTCACCTGCTACAGTGATGAACAATTGAAGCTCCATATCCTTTAGCACTAGGAGTCCTCATCAGTGTCACCTTTGTAGCTTCCAGGAAGTTTCCACTACACTGTGTTTCTATCCCACCACAACATAACCCCCAGTTCCATCTGTGTCTTTCCACACTCTCCCCTTCACCCCATTCCCCTCAAAATTTGTTCCACTGCTTCCATCCTTACCTGTCCCATTTCTACTCTGACATGAACTGATTTGCCTGGTCTTTAATTACCTCCCCGTGAGGGGGAAGCAGCATTACCAGGCCACAGAAGAGGACAAGGCAGCCACTTCGGGTGAGACCTAATTGACTAGGATCAGAAGGAAGGAAAAGAAGACCTCCCCTATCAGTGGACTTGGGGAGGGGCATGCATGCAGAGGGTGGAGGAAGGGAGGGATTAGGATGGGAGGAGGGAAGGAACCACGGGGGGGGGGGATACAAAGTGAATAAAGTGTAATTAATAAAGAAACAATTAAAAAAAATAAAAAGAAGAAGAAAAAAAATCTGCTCTGGTTTACCTCTGCCAGGGAAATTCATGCATCCACTCTCGACCCATCATCTTTACTTACATTCTTTGGGTCTACACACTTCAGCTTGCTTATCACTTGCTTTGAGGCCCATAACTAGTTACACAGGAATACATACCATATTTAACTTTCTGGGTCTGGGTTACCTCATTCAAGATGATTATTTTTCCAGCTCCCCCCTCTCCTTTGCTGGCAAATTTTATGATGTCATTTTTCTTGAATAGCCAAGTACTATTTCATTTTGTAAATGCACAACATTTTTTTTGTTTGTTTGTTTGTTTTTTGGTTTTTTTTTTAATCCAATCTTCAGTTGTTTCCATTTCCTGGCTATGATGAATAAAGGCAAAATGAACATGGTAGAGTGATTTACCTTGTGCTAAGTTGGAGTGTCCTTTGAGTACATGCCCAAGAATTATATAGATTGGTGTTGAGGTAGATAGAATATGAGTTTTCTGAGGACTGTCTTATTGATTTCCAAGTGGTTTTACAGTTTGCTGTCCCACCATCAATGGAGGAGTATTCCGCTGGCTCCACATCTTTGTTAGCATGATGTAATTTGTGGTATTTATCATAGCCATACTGATAGGGGTAAGATGGAATCACAAAATAGTTTTGATTTGCATTTTTCTTATTAGTAAGGTTGTGGAACATTTCCTAGTTTCTTAGTCATTTCAGGTTCCTCTATTGAGAAACTCTGTATAGATTTCTGCCCCAATTATTATTTTTTTTGATCACTTGGTTTTGATATCTGGCTTTTTGAGTTCTTTATATATCTCATATATTAGCACTCTATTGAATGTGGAGTTGTTGAAAATCTTTTCCCATCTGTAAGCTGCAACTTTGTTCAATTGATGGTGTTCTTTGTCTTAGAGCAGTTTACATGGATGTTGGCTACGGGCTTTTTGAAATCTGCCTTTACTATGTTTAGATATGTTCTCTATACGTAATCATTTGAGAATTTTTATTTTGAAGGGGTTTTGGATTTTTGTCAAATGATTTTTCAACATTGGAGAGGAAATTAATTTTTTTATTTTAGTTTATTTATATGGTGGATTATTTTGATTGATTTCATGTTGAGCATTTCCTGCATCTCTGAGATGAAGCTTGCTTGATTGTGGTGGATGATCTTGTTGGTGTGTTCTTGGATCAGGTTGCAACCTGAATTTTACTGAGTATTTTGCATCTGTGTTCATAAGGAAAATTTGTCTGTAATTGTCCTTTCTTGAGTCCTTATGTGGTTTGGATATGAGGGTAACTGTAACTGTGTCCTCATAAAATGAATTTGGCAATGTTCTTTCTGTTTCTGTTTTTTAGATTAGGGTAAGGAGTACTGGCATTAACTTTCTTTGAAGATCTTATAGAATTCTGCTCTAAAACCCTCTGGACTTGGACATTTTTGATTTAGAAAAATTTAAATGATGGCTTCTACTTCTCTAGGGTTTATTGTTTGGTTTAACTTGTTTATTTTTGATGTGTTTTTGTATTCAGTTTGCAAGAATTTTGTTGAGTATTTTTGCATTCATGTTCATAGGGATATGGGCCTCAAATTCTCTTTCTTTGTTGGGTATTTGTGAGGTTTAGGTCCCAAGGTGACTGTGGCTTCATAGAATGAATTTGGTAGTGTTCCTTCTGTTTCTATTTTGTGGAAAAATTTGAAGAGAATTAGAGTTAGCTCTTCTTTGAGGTCTGATAGAATTCTGTGCTGAAACCATCTGGCCCTGGGCTTTTTTTGGATGGGAGATTTTGATGAATGTTTGTATTTCCTTAAGGCATGTAGGACTACTTAATTGATTACTTGGTCTTGAGTCAGGTTTGGTAAGTGCAATTGATTAAGAAAAATGCCCATTTCATTTAGATTTTCAAATTTTGTGGCATATAGACTTTTGAAGCAAGTAAGTTAGTAAGTAAGATTGTTGGATTTCCTCAGTGTCTGTTGTTATGTCTCCCTTTTCATTTCTGATTTTGTTAATTTGGATATTCTCTCTTTGCCTTTTAGTTAGTTTAGCTAAGGGTTTCTCTATCTTGTTGATTTTCTCAAAGAACCAGCTCTTGGTTTCATTGATTCTTTGAATTGTTTTATTTCTTTCTAATTGATTGATTTCAGCCCTGTGGTTGATTATTTTCAACTCTCTACTCCTCTTTGGTATGTCTGCTTTTTTTTCTAGGGCTTTGCAGGGAGCCAAGGCCAGCTAGTAGAAAGTTAAAGACAGCTGCAAAAAGGTCGTAAGTGAGAGATTTACATTTCTGGAACCTATGAGACATCTATGCGTCAGGATAGACATTTTGAGATATCTTAGTTGATATTCTTGTAGTATCTCTTTTAGTAAACATTCTTGCCTTGTTCTGTTTCATCATTAATCACCCTATTGTGTTTTGTAAACTATATTGCTGAAACATTTTCCCTTCCTGCCTTCTCGATATAAAGTTGTGTGAAATTTTTCAAATAAACGAGAACGAGATCAGATTATAGACTTGCTCTCATTCTTTGTGTCTCCTTGTCTCTATTTCATTCTTTTCACCCCTCCTTAGGAACTCATTGACTCTCGCTGGACAGGATAGGGCTTTTAGGTGAGCCATTAAGCTGCTCGAATGAGATGTTTCGAATTTCTTCTTGAAGGCACTTGGTGCTATGAACTTTCCTCTTAGCACTGTTTTCATCATATTCAAGAACACAACAAAGATATCATCCACTATTGCCAAGTAGGCTTCATCCCAGGTATGCAGCGGTGGTTCAATATACAGAAATCCATGAATGTGATCTACCATATAAACAAACTGAAAGAAAAAAATAACACATGATAATCTTCTTAGATGCTGAAAAAGCATTTGGCAAAATCCTACATCCATTCATATTTAAATGATTGGAGAGATCATGGATAAAAAGCACATACCTAAACATAGTAAAGGCAATATACAGTAAGCCTATTGGCACCATCGAACTAAATGGAGAGAAACTTAAAGCAATCCCATGGAATTCAAGGACAAGGCAAGGCTGCCAACTCTCTCCATATCTCTTCAACGAGGCTGTCCACTCTCTCCACATCTTTTTAACAAATTCTTGAAGTCCTTGCTAGAGCAATTAGACAATTAAAGGAAATCAAGGGGAAACAAATCGGAAAGGAAGAAGTCAAAGTATCACTGTTTGCAGATGAAATGATACTATCCCTGAGTGACACCAAAAATTCTACCAGGGAACTTCTACAGCTGATAAACACCTTCAGCAAAGTGGCTGCATACAAAATTAACTCAAAAAAGTAAGTAGTACTCTTGTATACAAAAGACAAAAGAGTTGAGAAAAAATAAGGGAAACAACACCCTTCACAATAGCCACAAAGGACATAAAGTATCTTGGTGTGATCCTAACCAAGCAATTCAAAAACATGTATGAAAAAAAAAATTTCAAGTCTCTGAAGAAAGAAGTAGAATAAGATGTCAGAAGCTGGAAAGATCTCCCATGTTCATGGCTTGGCAGGATTAACATAGTAAAAATGGCCATCTTACCAAAAGCAATCTACAGATTCAATGTAATTCCCATCAAATTACCAACATAATTCTTTACAGACTTTGAAAGAAAAATTCTCAAATTCATATAGGAATAACAAGAAAACTAGAATTGCTAAAACATTCCTCTACAATTATAGATCTTCTGGAGGTATCTCCATCCCTGATCTCAAACACTACTATGGAGCAACAGTAATAAAAACTAATGGTACTGGCATAGAAATAGAATGGTGGATCCAATGGAATGAAATAGAAGACCCAGGAATAAACCCATACACTTATGCACACCTGATTTTTATAAAGATGCCAGAACCATACAATGGAAAAAAGATAGCATCTTCAACAATTTTTTCTGGTCTAACTGGATGTCTACATGTAGAAAAATTCAAATAGATCCATAGTTATTACTCTGCACAAAACTAATGTTCAAGCGTATTAAAGACCTCAATATAAAACCAGACACACTAAACCTGTTAGAAGAAAAAGTGGGGAAGAGCCTGGAACTTGTTGGCACAGGAAACAACTTCCTGATGAGAATACCAATAACACAGGCTCTAAGAATGAAAAATCAGTAAACGGGACCTCATGAAACTGAAAAGCTTCTGTAAAGCAAAGGACACTGTCGTGAAAAAAAAAATGACTACCTACAGATTGGGAAAGGGTCTTCACCAACCCTATATCTGACAGAGGACTAATATCCAGTATATATAAAGAACTGAAGAAGTTAAACAGCAACAAATCAAGTAATCCAATTTTAAAAAAATGGGATACAGAGTGAAACAGAGAATTCTCAATAGAGGAATATCGAATGACAGAGAAAGACTTAAAGAAATGTTCAATGTCTTTACTCATCAGGGAAATGCAAATCAAAACGACCCTGACATGTCACTATTCACACATCAGAATGGGTAAGATAAAAAACTCAAGTGAAAACACATGCTGGAGAGGATGTGGAGAAAGGGGAACCCTCCTCCACTGCTGGTGGGAATGTAAACTTGTTCAACCACTCTGGAAATCAATCTGTTGCTTTCTCAGTCAATTAAGAATAGCGCTGCCTCAAGCTCCTGCTATTCCACTCCTGGGCATATATCCAAAAGAGGCTCAAGTGCACAATAAGGACATTTGCTCAACCATGTTTGTAGCAGCTTTATTTGTAATAGCCAGAAGGTGTAAACAACCAGTTGCCCCTCAACTGAAGAATGGATATAGACATTGTGGTACATCTACACAATGGAATATTACTCAGCAATGAAAAACAAGGAAATCATGAAATTTGCAGGTAAATGCTGGGAACTGGAAAGGATCATCCTGAGTGAGCTATCCCAGAACCAGAAAAAATACACATGGTATATATTCACTCATATAAACATATAATATAGGATAAACCTACTAAAATATGTACACCTAAAGAAACTAATCTAGATGGAGGACTCTGGCTAAAATGGTTCAATCTCCATTGTGAAAGTCAAAGGGGATGGACATCAAAAGAAGAAGAAAACAGGAAACAAGTTAGGAGTCTCAAACTGAGGGCTTCTGAAAGGCTCTGCCCTGCAGACTATCAAAACAGATGCTGAGATTTATGGCCAAACTTTGGGCAGAATACAGGGAATCTTTTGAAAGAAGTGGGAAATAGTAAGATATGGAGAGGAAAGGAGGTCCACAAGGAGAGCCACAGAACCAAAATTTTGAACACAGGGGTCTTTCCTGAGACTCATATTCCAACCAAGTAGCATGCATGGAGATAACCTAGAACCCCTGCACAGATGTAGCCCATGGCAGTTCAGTGTCCAAGTGGGTTCCATAGCAATGGGAACAGGGACTGCTTCTGACATAATCTGATTGGCCTGCTCTTTGATTACCTCCCCCTGAGGGAGGAGTAGCCTTACCAGGCCACAGAGGAAGACAATGCAGCCACTCCTGATGAGATCTAACAGACTAGGATCAGGAGGAAGAAAAAGAAACCCTCCCCTACCAGTGGACTTGGGGAGGGGCATGCATGGAGAAGGGAGAGGAAGGGAGGGATTGGGAAAGGAGGAGGTAGGAACTGGAGGGGGGATACAAAGAAATAAAGTGGAATTAAAAATAAAATTAAATTAAAATTAATAAAACAAATTGAATACTCAAAACAAAAACAAAAACAACAAAAAAAGGTTGCTCTCCTCTCACCAGTAGAAGTCCTCAAGACAGCTGCCCTGCTGCTGGGTTTCCCGTTCGGAATTTAGTGAGCTGCTGCTGTTGTTACACTGTTTTCCAGGTACAGTCCTCTTGCAGAACCTGCTGATTCCCTAGTTGTGGGTTTTTTTTTTTCCCAACAGGGAAACTCAGTCTGGTACCCTGGGGCACAGAGTTCTGTCTGGGAAGCTGAGAGGAGAGGAACGCCCAGCAAGTCTATGGGCCAGAGGATGAGAGCTCCGCTGTGGGCCGGGAGACTGTGCACCCAAGTTTGAAATGGCAGCTGGGGGCACCGCTCTGGTCTGGAGGCTGTGCACTCCTCTCTAGGCAGGCAACTGAGGGCTCTGCTCTCTGCTCTGGCCTGGAGGCTGGGCACCCCACTCTGGGCCGGAAGCTTTGTGTCCCTGTCTAGAATGGTTGCTGTGGGCACTGCTCTGGTCCAGAGGTTCTGCCCTCCGGTCTAGGCTTGCAGTGTTAGGCCCAAGGGGGGGACCCCCTAGGGAACCCTAACTTTCCGAGGGGGATGAAGAGAACTCAGGGGACCAATCATTGATGCAATAGCATTGAGGTTTAATGCAGCCATCATACAATGGGGCTGCCCATGTGAGCTCAGATGAATCCTCCGATAGATGGTGTCCAAAAATTCCCTTCAGCACCCCAATATTCCCTGCCAATGCACCATAATGTTAGGCTCAAGGGGGGATCCCTTAGGGGACCCTAACTTTGCAATAGCATGAGGTTTAATTCAGCCATCATACAATGGGGCTGGCTCTCCCCCCCCCAAAAAAAAAAAAAAAAAAAAAAAAAAACAGCAAGGAACAGCAAGGAGAGACAGGAGTCTGAGGTTTTTAAAGGAAAGAGCCCGGGAATGGCGGAGGTCGTGAGCTTGGCGACACTGGATTGGGTAGTTGACTTTTAAAATGATTGGTTCATTTTAGTGTCCCCTTCTGGGCCAGAGGCTGTGCACACCTCTCTGGGATGGCAACTAAGGGCTCCGCTCTGAGTCAGAGGCTTGGCCCCTCACTCTGGGCTACAGGCTGTGCCCCCAGGTCTGAGATGGTGGCTGGGGGCGCCAATCTGGGCCCGAGGCTATGAAAGCCGATCTGGGCCGGCAGCTGTGCACCCAGCTTTGGACTAGAGGCTGTGCACTCTACTCTGGGCTGGTAATTGAGGGTTCAGCTCTGGTCTGGAGGCTGGGCGCCTCACTCTGGGATGGAAGCTGTGTGTCCCGGTCTGGGATGGTGACTGCAGGTGCCACTCTGGTCCAGAGGCTGTGCACCCTGGTTTAGGATGTTGGCTGGGGGTGCCGCCCTGGGCCCAAGGTTGTGCACTCCTCTCTAGGCTGGCAATTGAGGGCTCCACTCTGGTCTGGAGGTTGGGCACCTCAGTCTGGGGCGGAAGCTGTGTATCCCTGTCTGGGATGGCAGCTGCGGCGCTGCTCTGGTCCCGAGGCTCTGCACTCCGATCTGGGCTGGAATTGTGTCCCCTTCTGGGCCAGAGGCTGTGCATGCCTCTCTGGGCTGGCAACTAAGGGCTCTGCTCTAGTCCAGAGGCTGAGCACCTCACTCTGGCCCAGAGGCTATGTGTCCTGGTACTGGATGGCGGCTGGGGGCACAGGAGGAGGCTGTGTGCTCCGATCTAGGGCGGCAGGTGCACCTGCCGGTCCCCAGGACCTTTTCCAGGTATTGATTGGGTGACCTTAGGTCTGTCCCAATTTATTTCCACACCTTTGGCTTTCCTCTCACCTGGCAATCACAAACGCTGTTGTTTTAGGCCACAGAGTTCAGTCTCCTGGTCGCTGTGCCAACACTGCTGTCCTGCTCCTCAAACACAGTCCTCCTGGCACCACCATCTTTTCCTGCCTCCAGCAGCAACCTTTTTAAAAAGTCAAGCAATAATTTTATAGGGATCAATAGGACATAACATCAGAGAATGTTGCCATCCAAAGAAAAGAAAGTTTGAATATGAATGAAAATCAATAACAATAACATAAATAAAAGGCTTTGAAAGATTCAGATTATGAAGTAATTTATAGACCCAATGATATGTACAAGGTACAGAAAACAAATAAAATATCATGACAAGGAGGGAAGATTCACATATATATGCTCAGAGCTGGGGAGACAGAAGCAGGAGGATTATAAGTTAGAGTCCAGCATTGGGTACCAATGAAGTCCTAGTCCAATTAATCAATGCAGAAACACAACCCCTAAAAACTGTGTCCCTCTCTTTGTTAGAGATGGGAACCCATGTGTATTTCTCCTTCTCACCACTGGAACCCCATCTAGCTTAGACCTGTACTAGACCTGTGTATGCAGCCACAGTATCTGGGAGTTCATATGTACACTGGTCCACCTGTGTGTAAAAGACACCGTTTCCTTGATATCATCCATCTCCTCTGGCTCTCTAAATCTGTCTGCCTCCTTACCAGCAGAGATCCCTGAGACCTCCAGGAAGGGGTTTAATGAAGACACTCCGTTTAGGACAGAATTCTCCAAGTTCTCTCACTCGTTCTACTTTGTCTACTTATAAGACTCTATATCACTTCCCATTTACTGCAGGAAGAAGCTCCTCTCTTAAAGAATGAGCAAGAATCTGATCTATGGGTGGAAAAGAATGTCCTTGGCAGTCATTTCATTGCTGTGTTCCTTTAGCTAAACTATACTATTTGGGTTTTCCCAAAGCCCATGGACTATCTAGACTCAGTTTATTGGTCACCTGAGCAGTGTCTGGCATGGGCTCCATATCCTGGAGTGGACCTTAAAAATCAATTAGAATAAAATTGTTTAGTCCCAAAATCATCCTAGATGACAGGGTTTATAATTGGGTTGGTGGTTACTTTTCTCCTCTGATAGAATGCAGAGTATCTTTCACAATGAACAGTAGTCAGAAAGGGTTCAGGTTCTAGTGAGACAGCAGTACTAGTCCTCCATGTTCAATGAGATTATGTGGTAAGGAAATAGGAAGTCAAGAGAGAGAACAAAGGAGGATTTAGCTTGCACTATGGGCCATTTGAGGGGTCATATAGAAACCTACTTCAGCAGTCACTTCTTACCATTTATATGTTTATGAAAATATCTAAATGAAATCACCAAATAACAACAGAGACAAAACCTTAGCTAGAAGTCTTTCTCTTCCAAGTAAAACCTCCACTGCCAGGAATGGGTTAGATGTAAATGAGTTGTTGGCCAGAGGGTCTCCCAGGCAACTCTGGCTATTGGTTGCCACCTGCAAATTGATGGATAGCTCTAGTTGCTGAAAAGGCTTGGTTCCTGTTGTTACAGACTGAGGGGAGCCAAGGCCTTTAGTACATGCATACACACACACACACACACACACACACACACACACACTTAACCTTGTTCTTTGGCACTGTCATAAGATGGTATGGCTGTGTGTAATCTGATTTCTCCAAAGATCTCAGATTGTCCATGGGCTTCTGCAGACTCCTTCACACAACATGGATATTATGTCTATTGCTCTTCCCAAAAAAGTAAATGATAGCCATATCACTCTCCTCACCCCATGGACTTCTTCCTTTTGTCTAGCTCTCTCACCTCACCCACCTGCAATTTGCATATTGTTGCCTGAGTCTCCCTTGCAAGTGTGAGGTAAAAGTTCAGCTGCAACCTTGCTTTAACTCATCTGGAATCCTTAGTTCAGCTTCTCAAAATGAGGCTTTATACTCAGTTCCTAGGGTTGCTGATGCTCTGGAACCTTGGCCTCCCTCTTGTTAGAGGCAGGAAATGAGGTGCATGGGCACATGTGGGGAGCTGTGGGACACTGCTGCTGACCAATTGTGTTTAGTTCAAATGCAAATGTGCCTGTGGATTTAGACCTAGATCTTGATTTATCTGATAAGAAGGACCTGGGCTCTGATGAAGATGGTCACACAGAAGGAGAAAGATGATATGAGAAGATCCTAGAGCAGTGGTTCTCAGCCTTCCTACTGTGGGAATATGTGCATGTGGGAAGACATGCATGGAGAAAGAACAGAATTTCCAAATTTTCCTGTAATGCCCCTAAGCACATTTCTGGCATTTTCTGCAGTATGTTTAGGTGTAGTAGAAATCTCAGCATTGCTGACTATATATTCACAATGCCTATCTACTCTGATATATGTTGAAGTTGTGCTACACAACTTCAAATATGAGAGAAGGTGAAATTCTTTTGTAAAAATAAGTAAGCACACCCATGCCATTTACATGATGATTTCCTTTCATCTTAAATGAATTATAAAATTACACCATATATAATGTATTAAAATAATATTCTAATGATTTATATAGTAATGTTTGTCTTGTAAACCAAGCTTATATACCCATATGCCTGATGTTGCATTGAGCATTTCACAGGTGACATCGCACTTCCAACATCCAAGCCAGGTATGGGCTATAGATACTAATTATACTGGACTCTAGGGACTTGATAGCCTCCATGACAATGGATCAAGAAAGATGCATATTTCCTTCACAAAAGAGGCTGGTGTGGTCATGATTTATTATGGTGGAAAAGGCACACAATCTCCTCATATAGTGCTTTAACCTAAAATGAAAACCTCTCTACTTAGAGGTCCAACTGCCGTCATGTCTTTGGAAGGTCATAGAATATTTTCTGAACTTTGTGAAGAAAATAAAAATAGATAAAAAAGTCACAGATGAGTCTATGCCCCATGGGAAACACAGTTTATTCCAGGAAAACCTCAGTGGTGCTTTCAGCTACACCATTCTCAGCCTGACAATACAGAGCAGAAGAATATACATTGTCCATTCTCTTCTAAATGAACAGACATGAGTAAAGGTAAGGAGAGTTCCAGGATATCAAAATCATGTGCTTTTCTGAAGATGGCTAGGGCTCTTAGATGGTTCTTCTGTGGCTGGCTGATTTTTCTCTTTTTTGATAGTGAGATCGATCCAAAGTAAAACCATAAAAATCACTTCATCTGAATAACTAATAAAAAGGAAATCATAAAAGCAACTATAAATAATGACAAAACTATGCAGTCAAGACAATCAGTACATGCTTCTCAAGGAGTCCCAGCTCCTGGGGACCTCAACGTGGAGGATGCTTAAGAAACGTGGAACTATCATATAATTCATGTACTCCTGTACTAGGCATGATCTTGAACAAATATAAACCAGCACAACATAGATATATACCCATACCCATATTTATTGCTGCACTATTTTTAGTAGTGTGCACTAAATCAACAAAATGTGTATCAACAAATGAATAGATAACAAAAGGAGGTGCATATGTGCAAAGATGTTTATTCAGCAATAATAAAAATAAGAACCACATAATGACTTAAATTTTTGGCTCAATATATAGAGAAAAAAAACTCATTGTACATTTGATTTAGAACTCATTTTTTTCTGTGTTTGGGGATATAGTTCAGCCAGCTTCTCCTGGACCAGGCAGATTAGTTGTAATCTTGAAACCTTCCACATCCTTGATGATTTTTGTAATGCATGCTCTGTCAGCAAGTGTGAAAACCATTGGACAGAAAGATCAGGCTTCTATGCATGACAGCATGAGTGGGTGAGTCAGGACTTTATCAGATTTGCAGGCTTTTGACTAAGTTTTAAGTGAGACCCTATTGCAAAATGAAAAGAAAAAAAATAAGGTTGTACCACAATCCTTACTGGTCTTATAAGTAGATTCTTGAGTCAGCAGGTGAGAATGTAGCCTTGATAATACCTTGAATGTGGCCTATGAGAGCCTGAGGTAAGGATCCAGACATACCCTGCTATTGTATTAGGACATATTTGACTTTCTATGTCTTTTTTGTGCAGGTTTTTTTTTAAAATAAAATTTGAATCCAAAAGTGTGGGGTGTATGCATTTGTAATTTTGTTGACTCATTTCATGTATTGCTTTCTTTATCAGTTCATCATTGGTTTATATTCTACACTACCAGACATAAGAAGAGCTCCCAGAGCTTGATTTGACCCCCATTCTAGATTTACCTCCATCTCTCAGTATGTGTAGGTAATTAATAGGTGGTGTGTTCTTTCGGAAAACCAACAACTGGGCACAATTTTAGCCTAGTCCAACAGTATATGCATCTGTATTTCTTAGTTTCATATAAGGTTATTAAGAAATGTTTTTAATTTCTATTATCTGGGGGGTCTTGTTAGACTAAACTGTTGTTTGTTTGTTTCCTTTTTCCCTGCTTCTCAACTATATTGGAGTTTTCTGTCTTGCAGGGTTGGACAAGATATTCATATGTTCTTTCTTGCTAACCATTTCCATTTATTCCACATATGACATCAATATTTTTTGGGCTCTCACAATTCAGACACCCTTTCCTTTTTCTATATGTATAGTATTTTTATAGTATCTTCTGTAGTGCTCTCTTCATCGTCATGGTCATTTCCTTAGTTTGTGATTTTCTTGTAATGTCCTTATTACTCCCTCAATTTAAACTTAAACTTATTTGGCAATTATCTACTATCACGATCTACTATCACACACTATCAAGGAAGGAAGGAAGGAAAGAAAAATGGAAGGAAATTACTGTATAATCTAAAAAAACCGAGATGTGCACACTTTCCTAGAGTCTCCAAGTTGTAATAAAGTTTTCCATCATCATCACTATATTGGATATTAGGACTCGAATGCTGTAAAAAGATAAGTCTCTGAAATTCAAGCAACAGAGTTTGTAGTCATGTGTTACAGTAGGAATACAAAGATAATAATGAGTTCTTTTGTTTCATTTTCATATAAAGATTTCTAATACTAAAAGACATCAGAATCATTGAACCCATAAATTTGTACTGGGCTCTGCAACCTTTTTCATCATGTTTTCAGGCACACCTGCTATCACACAGAAGGGGAAGTGTGCAGGGCCAGGGCTGTGTGTGGTGCAGGCAGCTGGTGAGACTCTCAAGGAGGTTTATGTTGGAGGCTGAAGCACTGTGGGAGGAGCACTAATACCCTGCTGACAGTAATAAACTGCCAGATCTTCAGCCTGCACACTGCTGATGGTGAGAGTGAAATCTGTCCCAGATCCACTGCCTGTGAAGCGATCAGGGACCCTAGTGTCCCGACTGGATGCCCAGTAGATCAGCCGCTTAGGGGATTGCCCTGGTTTCTGCTGGTACCAGGCCAAGTAGTTCTTTTGGTCTTTGTTGTTTATAAGACTCTGACTGGACCTGCAGCTGATGGTGACTTTTTCTCCTGCTGACACAGCCAGGGAGGATGGAGACTGAGTCATCACAATGTCTGCACAGGCACCTGCAATCAGTGTTATACAATAAACATGCATGTAGACACAAACACAGACTGTAAAAACAGTTGAAATTTGCCATTTAACTTCTTTCTACTATCATGTTGTCAAAGTATTATTATGTAAGAAATAATCCGTCTGGCACAGTCTAATTTTTTTTTTTGTTTTTCTAAAATGAAGTTAACTGCAAAGATTATAAAGTTTTGAGTTTCTCACCAGACACCCAAAGCAGCAGGGATAGGAGGACCTGTATCTGTGACTTCATCTTGCTCCCCCTGCTGTCTGATGCAGTTCAGTTCTCTGCAAAGGCTGGTTTATATATTCTCAGCAGCTGGGGTGGGCTGTAGGGGGCCATGCAAAGCAGTCAGCAAATACAAAAGCAAATGCCTGTGCAGTGTCTGTGAGTGTAGCTGGTGTCAATCAACAGACAAAAATACTATTACGGGGAATGTGACCAATCACTGAAAAAGATTGCCTTACAGCTCTCAAACAGGAAATTATTAGGTGCTCTAATAGCAGGCCTGGGTTAAAATCCAAGACCTATTTAAATCAATTGAATTTTGTAGAAACATAGGTAGAGCTATACCACATTGACAGTCTTAGTGAATGATAGGATATATTCAAACACATCACAACAACAACAAAAGAAACAGAGTAAGAAAGCATTCTACATAAGAAAGAAAGGGTAGAGGGGAAAAAAGAGAATTGAGACTAAATGTGTTCAATAATACATATTTAAAAAGCCACTGTTATCCTGAAGGCAGAGAACAGGGCTTCAGACATTTGCGCAATCGTTTCTTAAATAAACAACAAACTAAGATTCAAAGAACAGCCACGAATTCACTCTGTGGTTATCATGGCAGACATTAACTTAAGGCTGATATCAGAACTTTAATCTCAAAGCAAAGGAAACCCAGCAAAAACTAACATGTTTCTGCCCCACAACTTCAGGAAATTGAAAGAGGGGTATAAATTTGGAGAAATGAAATCAGAAAAAATAGATTTTTCCTGAACTCTTTTCTATAGACCAACACTGCCATTTGTTTTGTTTGTCTATTATAAATTTAATTATATTTTTATTAATTACAGTTTATTCACTTTGTTTTCTAGCTGTAGCCCCCTCTTCCATCCCTTCCCAATCACACCCTCAATCCCTCTTCCTCCCCTGTCCACCTCCCCCAGTCCAATGAAAGGGGAGTTTCTCCTCCCCTTCCATCTGACCCTTGTCTATCAGATCTAGTCAGGACTGTCTTCATTGTCTTCCTCTGTGGACGGGTAAGGCTGCTCTGCCCTCAGGTGGAATGATCAAAGAGCCAGCCTCTAAGTTCATCTCAGGGACAGTCCCTGTTTCCATTACTAGGGAACCCACTTAGACAATGAGCTGCCATGGACTACATCTGTGCAGGGGTTCAAGGTTATCTCCATGCATGGCCCTTGTTTGGAGTATCAATCTCACAAAAGACCCCTGTGCCCAGAATTTTTTGTTTTGTTGCTCTCCTTGTGGAGCTCCTGTCCCCTCCAGGTCTTTCTATCTCCCCCTTCTCTCATAAGATTCCATGCACTCTCCCCACAGTTTGGCTGAGTCTCAGCATATATTTTGATAGCCTTCTGGGCAGAGCCTTTCAGAGGCCCTCTGTGGTAGGTTCCTTTCTCCTTAACTGTTTTCTCCCTTTTCTGATGTCTGTCCAGTTTGCCTTTCTTAATGAAGATTGAGCATCTTACCCAAGGTCTCTCTTCCTGATAAAATCCTGTACAGATTTTAGTATGATTATCCTATATTATATGACTATATCTACTTATATGTGAGTATATACCATGTGTGTCTTTCTGCTTCTGGAAAAACTCACTCAAGATGATCCTTTCTAGATTCTTCCATTTCCCTGTATATTTTATAACTTCCTTACTACCTTGTTTTAATTACTGGGTAGTATTCATTGTGTAAGTGTACAATTTCTGTATCCATTCCTCAACTGAGGGACATCTGGGTTGTTTCCAAGTTCTGGCTATTACAAAAACAAACAAACAAACAAACAAAAAGAAAACAAAACAAACAAACATGGTTGAGCAAATGTCTTTCTTGTATACTTGAGCATCTTTTGGATATATGCCTAGGAGTCATATAGCTGTATCTTGAGGTACCAGTATTCCCAATTGTATGAGAAAGCTCCAGATTGATTTCTAAAGTGGTTGTACAAGTTTACATTCCCATCAGCAGTGGAGTAAGGCTCCTCTTTCTCCACATCCTCTCCAGTATTTGTTGTCACTTGATTTTTTGTTCTTAGCCATTCTGGGGTATAAGGTGAAATCTCAGGGTCATTTTGATTTACATCTCCCTGATGACTAAGTACTTTGAGCATTTCTTGAAGTATTTCTCTGCCATTCTATATTCCTCTACAGAGAATTCTCTGATTAGCTCTCTACCCCATTTTTTAACTGTATTACTTGATTTGTTGCTGTTTAACTTCTTAAGTTCTTTATATATTCTGGATATTAGCCCTCTGTCAGATATAGGGTTGGTGAAGATCCTTTCCCAATCTGTAGTCTGTTGTTTTGTTCTGATGACAGTGTCCTTTGCTTTTATAGAAGCTTTTCAGTTTCATGAGGTCCCATTTGTTGATTGTTAATATTAGAGCCTGTGCTGTTGGTGTTCTGTTCAGGAAGTTGTCTTCTTTGCCAATGAGTTCAAGGCTCTTCCCCAGTTTTTCTTCTATCAGGTTTAGTGTGTATGCTTTTATTTTGAGGTGTTGGATCTGCTTGGACTTTAGTGCAGGGTGATAATCATGGTTCTATTTGCATTATTCACCATGTAGACATCCAGTTAGACAAGCATGATTTGTTAAAGATTCTATCTTTTTTCCATTGTATTATTTTAGCATCTTTGTCAAAAATCATTAGTGTGGGGTTTATTTCTGGGTCCTGTCTTCGAGTCCATTGATCCTCCATTCTGTTTCTATGCCAGTACCATGAAGTTTTAATTACTGTTGCTCTATAGTACAGCTTTAGATCAGGAATGGAGATACCCTCTGAAGATCTTTTATTGTAGAAGAATTATATTTACTGATTCTAAGTTTCTTGTTATTTCATAATGAAGTTGAGAATTTTTCTTTCAAGGTCTGTCAAGAATTGTGTTTGTAATTTGATGGGATTTGCACTGAATCTGTAGATCAATTTTGGTAAGGTCGCCATTTTTACTATGTTAATCCTGCCATGCCATGAGCATGGGAGGTCATTCCATCTTCTGCTGTATTCTTCTATTTCTTTCTTCAGAGATTGAAAGTTTTTTTCTCATACAAGTCTTTGACCTGCTTGGTTAGAGTCACACCAAGGTACTTTATTTTATTCGTGGTTATTGTGATGGGTGTTGTTTCCCTAATTTCTTTCTTAGCCCATTTGTCTTTGTTTACAGGATGGCTACTGATTCTGAGATTGTTTTATATCCAGCCACTTTGCTGAAGGTGTTTATCAGCTGTTGGAGTTCCCTGGAAGAATTTTTTTGAGCTACATAATGTATACTTTCATATAGTGTGCAAACAGTGATACTTTGGCTTCTTCCTTTTCAAACTGAATCCCCTTGATCTCCTTTGTCTTATTGCTATAGCAAGGACTTCCATAACTATGTTGAAGGGGTATGGAAAGACTGGGCAGCCTTGTCTTTTTCCTAATTTCAGTGGGATTAATGTAAATTTCTCTCCGTTTATTTTGATGTTGGCTATAGGCTTGCTGTATAATTTCCTTTATTATGTTTAGGTAATTGCCTTGTATCCCTCATCTCCCTAGAGCTTTAAACATAAATGTGTGTTGGATTTTATAAAATGACTTTTTTTTCAGCCTCTAAGGAGATTATTATGTGTTTCTTTTTCTTTCAGTTTGTTTATATGATGGATTACGTTGATAGATTTTGGTATATTGGACCACCCTTTTACACCTGGGATAAAGCCTACTTGGTCATAGTGGATGATATATTTGATGCGTTCTTGGATTCAGGTTGCAAGTATTTCATTGAATACTTCTGTACCAATGTTTATAAGAGAGATTGACCTGAAATTCTCTTTGTTGGGTCTTTGTGAGTTTTAGGTATCAAGGTCATTTGTGGCTTCATAAAATGAGTTTAGTAACACTCCTTCTGTTTCTATGTTGTGGAACAGTTTAAAGAGTACTGGTGTTAGCTCTTCTTTGAAGGTCTAGTAGAATTCATATGTGCTGACACCATCTGGCCCTGGGCCCTTTTTGGATGGGAGACTTTTGATGACATCTTATTTCTTTAGGGCATATAGGACTATATAATTGATTTACCTGGTCTTGATTCAGCTTTGGCAAGTGGAATCATCAAAAAAAAAAATGTCATTTTCTGCCACAGACCAGCCCACTCAGATCCCCTGCATCCGTGGGGGCTTTTGGATATCAGGAAAGCACAGTTTCAGCGAATTGACAGACAGAGACCAGTGAGGCGTTGGAATCTGCTGCACTTTACTGAAATCAAGCTAGTATTTTTATAATGATTTCACAGAAAGGCACCTTAAAGTTGGCTTACTTTCCAGAACATTTAGACTTTTACCAAGAATACAAAGTTCACATTTTAACATAAGGGAGTGCCCACAAAAAATCTTGGCCTGAAAACTTTTGATCAAAGCAGACAAAGGGACAGAAACATCAAATGCAGTTTTATTATTGCTAACCAATGAAGAGGAAAGTCAGGAGCTAAGTCAGATGCCTGCCAAAATCTTTCTCTGTATCAAAATCTAATTACACCTTTGTTAACCATCCACCCATGTGTCCTGCTAAAGATTTAAGATCTTCCTTAGGAACAAAGCGCTGAAGGGAGGGGAAACTCCCACCAGCTGTACTTCTCATGCTATTTTTTCTTAAGAAGGAGCCCATTATTTTTTTCACTATTCTTATAATGCTTATTGATACTGAATCTGATTTATTACTTTTCTTAAGCTTATTCTTCTTACATTTTATTCTTGACTTTCCTCTTCATTGGTTAGCAATAATTTTAATTGTAAAATTAGTTGTGCTATATTAGGAGTCACAGAGAAAAATCAAAAAGCTCAAAATTCCATTCCCAAAACCACGACCGAAAAGCACAGAAATCTCAGAACACGTCTCTTTCCCAGGCGGGGGTGTCTGCTTGGGACCTCCAGAGAGCATAATCCGGAAAGACACATATCTCTTAGTCTGAGTAGCACTATCTATTGATATGCTACGCCAGACACTGGAGTGGGTGTAGCAGTTTTCATTTAGATTTTCAAATGTTGTGGTGTACAGGGCTTTTGAGTAATACCTAATTATTGTTTGGATTTCCTCAGTGTCTGTTGTTATGTCCTCTTTTTCATTTCTGATTTTCTTGATTTGTATGGTGTCTCTTTTCCTCTTAGTTGTGCTAAGGGTTTGTCTATCTTTTCTC
Source organism: Psammomys obesus (assembly GCF_907164565.1). Lineage (NCBI taxonomy): Eukaryota > Metazoa > Chordata > Mammalia > Rodentia > Muridae > Psammomys > Psammomys obesus. The sequence continues at coordinate 23,823 of NW_026590371.1, forward strand.
AAAGAACCAACTCTTAGTTTTCTTCATTTTTTTGAATTATTTTATTTGTTTCTAATTTATTAATTTCAACCCTGACTTTGATTATTTACACCCATCTCTTCCTCTTGAGTGTGTCTCCCCCCGCCCCCCCGCTAGGGTTTTCATGTGAACCTTTAAGTTGCTTGTATGAGATGTTTAATTTCTTCTTGAAGGCACTTAATGCTATGAATTTTCCTCTTAGCACTGCTTTCGTTGTTTCCCATAAGTTTGGGTATGTTGTGCCTTTATTTTCATTGAGTTCTAGGAAGACTTTAATTTCTTTCTTTATTTTTCTCCTGATGCAGATGTCATTGAGTAGTGAGTTGTTCAGTTTCCATGTGTGTGTAGGCTTTTCAATTTTTCTGTTGTTGTTGAGGTCCAGCTTTAGTCCATTGTGGTCACATAGGCTATAAGAGATTATTTCAATCTTCTTGTATCTGTTGAGGCTTGCACCGTGACCAGCCATATGGTCTATTTTAGAGAAGGTTCCATGAGGTGCTGAGAAGAAGGTAAATTATTTTGTGTTTGGGTAAAAGGTTCTGTAGATGTCTTTTAGGTCCATTTGATTCATGCCCTCTGTCAAACTCATTGTTTCTTTGTTTGATTTCGTTTTGGTCACCTGTCCTTCGTTGAGAGTAGTGGGTTGATGTCTCCCACCATTAAAGTTTGGGGATTTATGTATGGTTTTAGTTTGATTAATGTTCCTTTTACAAATGTGCATGCTCTTATATTTGAGACATAGATGTTCAGAATTGTGATGTCTTCATGGCAAAATTTTCCTTTGATGAGTATGAAATGAACTTCCACATCTTTTTTGATTAATTTTGTTTAAAAATCTATTTTATTAGATAGTAGAATGGCTACTCCTGTTTGTTTCGTGGGTCAATTTTTCTTGGTAAATCATCTTCCATCCCTTTATACTCAGGTAATGTTTTTCTTTGTGACTTAGGTGCATTTCTTGTATGCAACAGATTGTAGGGTCTTGTTTATGTATCCAGTCTGTTAGTCTGTGTCTTTTTATTGGAGAATTGAGTCCATTGATGTTGAGGGTGATTAATGACCAGTGGCTGATAACTGTTTTGATATTGCTGTTGGTTGTGTGCTTGTCTACTTTTAGTTTTGCTATAATGAAGTTAATAATTTTCTGTGTTTTCCCGAATGTAGTCAGCTTTTCTTGGTTGCATTTTTTTCTTCTTATATCTTCTGTAATGATGGATTTGTTGGTAGGTATTGTTTAAATTTGTTTTTGTCGATGAACATCTTGTTTTCCTCATCTATGATGACTGAGAGTTTTGTTGGGTATACTAGCCTGGGCTGACCTCTGTGTTCTCTTAGGGTCTGCATGATATCCATCTATGCCCTTCTAACTTTCATAGTGTCTGTTGAGAAGTCAGGTGTGATGGGTTTGCCATTATATATTATTTAACCTTTTTCCTTGCAGCTTTTAGTATTTTTTGTTGTTGTTGTTCTGTATACTTACTGTTTTGATTATCATAAGGCAGGAGGATTTTCCTTTCTGGTCTAATTTATTAGGTGTTCTGTAGTTCTCTTGTATGCTTATAGGTCTCTCCTTTAAATTTGGGAAATTTTCTTCAATGATTTTGTTGAAAATATTTTCTGGGCCTTGTAGACAGGAATCCTAATTTTCCTCTATTGCTATTATTCTTTTTTTTCTTATAAATGAAAATATTTAATTGGAACTGGCCTACAGATTTCCTTTTTTTTAAAAAAAAATAATATGGTACATGCTATTTAACAACAGCAGTTCAGAACAAAGAATGATACTTGAAACTGAATCACATGAATAACAAAGGAATAACTAGAGTAGCATCAAACTAATGTGATCTCATGATCTGTACTATACATATTAGAAAAAATATTGGCAAATGATGACTGTAAAGTTCTGCTATCAATAGGCATTGTATTAACCTGTGTCTTTTCACTGGGGAGTTGAGGCTATTGATGATCAAAGATATAAATGACCAGTGGTTGTTACTTCCTATTATTTTGATGGTGGTGGTGGTATAGTGTGTGTGTGTGTGTGTGTGTGTGTGTGTGAGAGAGAGAGAGAGAGAGAGAGAGAGAGAGAGAGAGAGAGAGAGAG
>NW_026590371.1:25954-58299 GCF_907164565.1 Psammomys obesus
GAGAGAGAGAGAGAGAGAGAGAGAGAGAGAGAGAGAGAGAGAGAGAGTCAGGAAAGAGAAAGAGAAAATGATTCTCTTCTTTTGGTTTTGCTTATATCAGGTTATTTATTACTTGTGTTGTGCTGGGTGTAGTTTGCCTCTTTGGGTTGGAGTTTTCCTTCTAGTATCTTCCAAAGGTCTGGATATGTGCACAGGTACTGTTTAAATCTGGTTTAAATCATAGAATATCTTGTTTTCTCCCTCTATGGTGATTAAAAGTTTTGCTGGGTACAGTAGCTAGGGTTGACATCTGTGGTCTCTAGAGACTGTAAAATATCTGTCCAGGCACTTTTGACTTATAGAGTTTCTGATGAGAAATTGGGTATAATTCTGATGGGCTTTTCTTTATATGTGATGTGGTATTTTCCCCTTGTAGCTTTTAATATTTTTCTTTATTTTGTACACTTAATGTTTTGATTACTATATGGCAGGATGATTTTCTTTTCTGGTCCAATCTATTTGGTGTTCTATAAACTTCTTGTATGTTTATAGGCCCTCCGTTTTTAGGTTGGATAAGTGTTCTTTATGATTTTTTGAAAATGTTTTCTGGCTTTGGAGCTGAGTGCCTCCTCCTTCTTCCATTCCTATTATTTTTATGTTTGATCTTTTCATAGTGTCCCATATGGGGCACTTGGATGCTTTGTGTCAGGCAATTTAACATTTTTTTGACTGATGTATTGATTTCTTCAACAGTCTTCTACCGTTGAGATTCTCTCTTCTATCTCCTGCATTCTGTCTGATGCTTGGTCTGTATCCTATTACTCTTAAGTTTTGTCTCTTCATGTTTTCTTGAATTTCTTGGATGGTCTGTGTCAGGAATGTTTTAGATTTAACATTTTCTTTGATGGATACATTGATTTCTTCCATTGTATCTTCCACACAAGAGATTTTTTTTTCTTCTATCTCTTGTAGTCTATTGGTTATACTTACCTCTGTAGTTCCTGTTTCTTCCCTAAGGTCTTCCTTTCCATGATTTCCTCTGTTTCTGTTTTCTTTAAGTTTTCCAATGCTACTTTCAGATCTTGAGCTGTTTTGTTGATTTCCTTCACCTATCTGACTGTATTTTCCTTCAGTTGCTTCAGATGTTTGTTTGAACATTTCTCTGTTTCTTTTATTTCTTTCAGTGATTTAATTATTTCCTCTCTAAAAAGGCCACAAACTGGCTGCATCTTCCTGTATTACTTTACAGATGACCATAATCTGTTTGTCTTTATCATCCTCTCTTTCTTTACAGATTTTATTGGTTTCCTCTACTATCACAAGCATAGATTTGAGGTCATCTTGAATTTCATTTATGTTGGGGTGTCCAGGATTGCTTGCACCTGGATAACTGGGTTCTGGAGATGCCATATTGCTTTGTCTTTTGTTGTTTGCACATTTAGGCTGACCTCTATCTATTGAGCTATCTTAGGTATTGACTATTAGTTTCTGGTTCTTCCTGGAATTCTGGGGTGGGGAGAATCCCCTTGGCAGGAAGATGATTTTTCCTGAAGGAGGCCTCCTCAACTTTTAGGTCAGGTCACCAAATGGCTGGTGTTCTCAGGAATTGCCACAGCTCTCCTCAGCCATATAAATATGAATGGTAACTATGGTTTTTGTTAGTCATGGGGGCTCTCCTCTCACTGGAGAATTCCTGGAGACAGCTGCCCTGCTGCTGCATTTCTTGCTCTGAATTTATTGAGATGCTGCTGCTGTTCTTACACTGTTTTCCAGGCACAGAACTGTTGAAAATCCTTGGAATCCTGTGGTTTTATCAGTTTACTCAGGGATAACTGGTTGTACCTTGGAGCAGTATCTCCAGTATCTCCTTGGAGCAGTATCTGGAAGCTGATCTCGGGGATCCCAGGCTTCTGTAGGTCTGAGATTACCCAAGCAGTAAGCAGGTGAGCATAGCTCTCATTCATGCAGTAGGAGGCTAGAGCCGGGAGCCTGCAGGAACCAAGCTTGCAGGAACCAAGGAAGTTTTCTGGCCTTGGGTGTTCTGAGGTCTGACCTGATGTTTCCTCCCAGTGTGGGGTTTCCTCCCAACAAGGAGACCCAGTCTGTGGTGTTTTAGTGTCCATAGTTCCATCTGGAGTTTTGCGTAGAATATGCAAGTACAGGCGTTTAGTGGCTACAAACTGGCATTTGGTGCCTGCAGGAACCCAGGAACTTTTCCTGAGAATTTTTTCTGTGTGTGTGTATTTGGGGGGGGGTTTCAGCTGAGTGCTCTGAGTTCAGACCTTTTCTTTTATTCACTGTGGGGTTTCCTCCTGACAGGAAAACCCAATCTCTGGTGCCCTGGGGTCCTCAGTTCTGTCTGGGAAAGAGAGTTGGGCATGCAGCAGGTCTCTGGGCTGGAGGCTAAGGGCCTGTCGGACCCCAGGACCTTTTCGAGTGATTGAATGGGTGAACTGAGGTTTGTACCAATTGCTTCCTTCACCATGGGTGTTTTCTCTCAACTGGAAATCCCAGTCTCAGGTGTTTTGGTGCCCACAATTCAGCCTTGTAAGGTGATCAGAACATGCAGGCATGTGCCTCTGGGCATGTGATTGAGTGCCTTCCGGACTTGGGAAATCTTCCGGGTTTTAGCTGAACCCGATTTAGTATTATACTGTGGGGTTTCCTATTACCTTGGATTCACAATTGCTCATGTTTTGGGTCCAGAGTTCGGTCTAGTTGCTGTGCTGTAACTGCTGAGAACTCCTGGTTCTCAGACATGGTGTCCTCCTGGCACTGCCAACTTGGATCCGCTCCCACCCTGGTGGCATGAGTTTTTATTCAAGGAATACAAATGCTAGTATAATTTAGAAGTTAGCACTATCAAAACTGGATTAAGATGGGCTTCTGACATCTTGAACAGGAAAGTCTCTCCAGAAGGGGGCACTGCCATCCTAATCTACTTAACAGTTTTATAGATACCAATAGAACACTGCTTCAGTGATTGTTGGCATATGAAGTGTGTAAAAAAAAAACTGTGCCTAAGAATAAAAAATTAACAACAATAAGAGAAATCACAGAAGCTGCCAGGACTTCATATTATTGAAATTAGAAAGTGTTTAAAAGAAGTAAATATAAAGCCAGAATTATATGTAAAATATAAGAGAAAATTAAATGAATCAAATATCATGGATAGGAGTGGAGTTTCACATCTGTACTCCCAGAACTGGAGACCAAAGCAGGAGACTCATGAGTTTGAGGCCAGCCTGGGGTACACATCAACACCCAGGCCAATCTAATTTATACATGGAGAAAATCTTTCAACAATGTGTATCATTAATCACATGGTTACAAGGCAAGTCATGGCACTATCTACCCAAAGCAAATTCTTTATCTGATGTTAATGTTTCAACATTAAGCCACAAATATTATTGAAAAGTAAATATTCATTTATCCAATATGCATTTCCTTCAAACTTGGCTTACGTATATAATTTTATACATCTGTTTTTCAGGTATAAAATGTTAAATAATTTCTGAGAAGCAGATGCAGATCTCTGTAAACCACTGACATTACATCATACGATAGAAGTAAACCATATGAGAATACAGGAAGTTCCTAATCTCAATGTCAAGAATATGACAGACAAGGAGCTCTGCTGCTGTCACCGTCTCACAAGTTGTCATATGCCTTTGATCTTCACTAAACTTTACACTTTTCCTTGTGACAGCAGCAGTGAGCTCAGACTGTGCTGTCATGATTTTTACAGCTGCCTCTTCTGATTGGATAAAGGGAGATAGGGATATTAGATATCCAAAAACTCCATGGGATTCTCACACTATGCAAGGAGGACCATGGGGTCTAAAAACATAAGAATTTCAAGTTATACTATGAATAATAAAAAGAGCTTAACATTCCTTAGTTAGTTATCAAGTTTCCACTGTATGTCCTGGTACATTAGATAATATTGGTATTGATTAGAAATGGACTATAACCCTGCTGGCTGAACACAATACTGATTAATATGTCCCCACCTTTGAAATCAGGATAGCTGAAGCTGGAGCTCCTCAGCTTCTGGAACATATCACCCTCTTCCATGGATACCTCCTTGGATGGAGAACCAGGAAATATCAGTCTGAGATGCTTATTATCCTTGTACAATAGAAAACTAAACTCAGCTTTTTTGCTCCAACACATGGAATCTTTTTATTCTCTGGATAAGTGGCTATGTCTACTCCATATATGTGACAAGAAATAGTAGACATAGAAAGGTTTTAAATAACTCATATAAAAATTGACATACTAGGGGGCGGAGCCAAGATGGTGACTAGCACACACAGTTTCTGAGCTGTGGAATAACTAAACTTCTGAGTTGGTGAATGGAAGGACCTCTAACCCAGGAAAACAACGGTGAGGCTTTTTAAACAACAGGGAACATCGCAGGAGGTGAAAACTTTGGTCTCATGTCACCCCAGGGACTTGTTTGGGGAAGGAGAGAAACGATCCTTTGATCTCGCAGCACTCCCCTCCCCCAGACCTCACTCCTCCTCGGCACAGTGGGCTGGTCTTTCTCAGCGCAGACCTAACTGCCTGGGGCCTAAAATTCCTGAGGCGGAGCTCCAAGCCCTTTAGCAGCAAAGGCCAACAGTACGTGTCCCGGAGTCCCAGATTTGAGCAGCGGCTGCACCATCCTCCCAGGGCCCGAGTCTGCTAGACACCATACTAGCTCTGCAGGATTGCCATCACTGATGGTATGGCCCGCCCAATCCCACAGTGACAGAAAATACGCTATTTACTCACCAAAACCAGGCAGAAACATCATACAAGCTAGACACACCAGGCGCTGGGCCTCCCAAGCTTGGAGAGCACAGTGAAGAGACCCCAGGACTCCCCAGAAAGCATCGGGACTAGCGACCCAGTCTCCAGTTACAAAGGGACTTTCTAACCTGGCGGTGGAGCAGCACTGAGCTGGCGGGGCACAACGGCCCTCCAGTTTAAGACTAACCAGTGCCAAACCAGAGAACAGAGAGTCTGGTTACCCCGATCCCTACTGATGTGACCACCCTGAAATCTCCAGCTGCAGCAAGATCTCAGAACCTGGCAGTGACAGCAGCACAGAACTGGAGGAGCACATCAAAGAAGCAGGGCCAAACCAGAGAGCAGAGAGCCTGACTATCCTAATCCCTGCCAAGTGACCTGCCTGTACAGCTAGTCCTCAGCACACGCTGAGAGTTCTCAGTTTCCTGAAGAACTCTCCAGACGCCAGAGAGAGACAGTACCAGTCTGATCTGCAGAATCCAAAAACAAACAGGGAAGGTTTTAGATAAGCCAATGGCCAGGGGTAGGCAAAAGAACACTTCCAACATAAATCAGGACATCATGACTTCACCAGCAAACCCCAAAATCGATGGATACTCCAATTCATAAGAAGCACAGGAAAATGACCTTAAAGCCATGCTTGCTCAATTATTTGAGGCTCATAAGGAGGAAATGAACAAATCTTTCAAAGAGTTGGCCAGTCAATTGGAGGTAAAGAAAGAAGAAATAGACAAAATCCTTAAAGAAACACAGGTAAACATAGCCAAACAAATAGATACACAAGTAGAGGAAAAATTAGTGGCATATAAAAAGGAAATGAACAAAGAAATAGAGGCCATCGTAGAGAGACAGGAATCCAAATTCAAACACATGAAAGAAATGGTGCAAGGCATGAAAACAGAATTAGAATCAATAAAGAAAACACAAAATGAGAAAACCCTTAAGCTGGAGAACTTGAAGAAAAGATCAGGAACCACAAAAGTAAGCATCACCAACAGATTACAAGAGATGGAAGAGAGAATCTCTGGAGCTGAAGACACACTTGCAGAAATTGATACTTCTCTCAAAGAAAAAATAAAATCACAAAAGTTCCAATCACAAAATATCCAAGAAATCAAGGATGCTATGAAAAGACAAAATCTAAGAATAATAGGAATTGATGAAAAAGAAGACTCTAGGCTCCAAGGTCCAGAAAATATTTTCAAGAAAATCGTAGAAGAAAAATTTCCCAAATTAAAGAAAGAGATGTCCATAAATATACAAGAGGCCTACAGAACTCCAAATAGACTAGACCAGAAAAGAAACACATCACGTCACATCATAGTCAAAACACTAAATCTACAGAACAAAGAAAAGATATTAAAAGCAGCCAGGGAATAAGGCCAAGTAACATATGAAGGTAGACCTAACAGAATCACACCGGACTTCTCATCAGAAACTATGAAAGCCAGAAGGGCCTGGGCAAGTATCATGGAGACTCTAAGAGATCACAAATGTCAACCCACAGTACTATACCCTGCAAAGCTTTCAATCAACATAGATGGAGAAAACAAAATATTCCATGATAAAACTAAATTTACGCAATATCTAAACAGCAAGCCAACCCTACAGAAGATACTAGAGGGAAAACTCCAACACCAACGAAAACAAATTCACCCAAGAAAACAGGGCATACAGATAATATCCCAACAAAAATGAAAAGAAAACAAGCAATGAAATAGGGTAAGATCACTGATTCCATTACAAAAGGAACTAACATGAATTGGTCACTATTTTCTATCAATATCAAGGGACTCAACTCACCAATAAAAAGACACAGGCTAACAGAATGGTTACGGAAACAGGATCCAACATTCTGTTGCATCCAAGAAACACACCTATGCAACAAAGATAAACACTACCTCAGAGTAAAGGGCTGGAAAAATGTTTTTCAAGCAAATGGTTCCAGAAAACAAGCTAGAGTAGCCATCCTAATATCTAATAAAATACACTTTCAACCCAAGTTAATCAAAAAAGATAAGGAGGGCCACTATATTCTCATCAAAGAAAAAATCCACCAAGAGGACATCACAATCTTGAATGTCTATGCCCCAAATACAAGAGCACCGACATTCGTAAATGAAACATTATTAAAGCTTAAATCATACATTGATCCTAATACCCTAATAGTGGGAGACTTCAACACTCCACTCTCACCAAGGAACAGATCAACTAGACAGACACCAAATAGGGAAATAAAAGCACTCACAGAATTCCTAAATCAAATGGACCTAATAGACGTCTACAGATCTTTTCACCCAAACTCAAAAGAGTACACCTTCTTTTCAGCACTGCATGGAACCTTCTCCAAAATAGACCATATAGTGGGTCACAAAGCAAGCCTCAACAGATACAAAAGGATTGAAATATTCCCTTGTATACTATCTGACCACCATGGACTAAAGCTGGACCTCAACAAGAACAGAAATAACAAAAAGCCAACACCCACATGGAAACTGAACAACTTGTTACTCAATGACAGCTGGGTTAAGGAAGAAATAAAGAAAGAAATCAAAGACTTCCTAGAATTCAATGAAAAAGAAGATACAACATACCCAAATTTATGGGACACATTGAAAGCAGTGCTCAGAGGAAAATTTATAGCATTAAGTGCCTGCAAGAAGAAATTCGTAACATCACATACAAACAACTTAATGGCCCAAATGAAAAACCTAGAAAAAAAGATGCAGATACACCCAAGAGGAGCAGACGGCTGAAAATAATCAAACTCAGGGCTGAAATCAATCAATTAGAAACAAATAAAACTATCCAAAGAATCAATGAAACAAAAAGCTGGTTCTTTGAGAAAATCAACAAGATAGACAAACCCTTAGCCAAACTAACTAAAAAGCAGAGAGAAACTATCCAAATAGGCAAAATCAGAAATGAAAATGGGGACATAACCACAGACACTGAGGAAATACAAACAATTATTAGGTCATAATACAAAAACCTATATGGCACAAAATTTGAAAATCTAAATGAAATGGATAATTTTCTTGACAGATTCCATCTACCAACATTAAGTCAAGATCAGGTAGAAAGACTGAATAGCCCTATATCTCCCAAGGAAATTGAAGCAGTCATTAACAGTCTCCCTTCCAAAAAAAGCCCTGGGCCAGATGGCTTCAGCGCAGAATTCTACAAGACCTTCAAAGAAGTGCTAACACCAATTCTCCTCAAACTATTCCACAAAATAGAAACAGAAGGAACACTACCAAACTCATTCTATGAAGCCATAGTCACCTTGATACCTAAACCACACAAAAATCTAACAAAAGAAAGAGAACTTCAGACCTATCTCTCTTATGAACATTGATGCAAAAATACTCAATAAAATACTTGCAAACCGAATCCAAGAACATATCAAAGATATCATCCACCATGACCAAGTAGGCTTCATCCGAGGCATGCAAGGGTGGTTCAACATACGGAAATCCATCAATGAAATCCACCACATAAACAAACTGAAGGAGAAAAACCACATGATCATCTCCTTAGATGGTGAAAAAGCATTTGACAAAGTCCAACACCCATTCATGTTTAAAGTCTTGGAGAGATCAGGGATACAAGGCACATCCTAAAGATAGTAAAGGCAATATACAGCAAGCCCATAGCTAACATCAAACTCAATGGAGAGAAACTTAAATCAATCCCACTGAAATCAGGGAAAAGACAAGGCTGCCCATTGTGTCCATATCTCTTCAACATAGTACTTGAAGACCTAGCCAGAGCAATAAGACAACTAAAGGAGATCAAGGGGATACTAATCGGAAAGGAAGAGGTCAAACTGTCACTATTTGCAGATGATATGATAGTATACATGAGCAACCCCAAAAATTCAATCAGAGAACTCCTTCAGCTGATAAACACCTTCAGCAAAGTGGCAGGATACAAAATCAACTCAAAAAAAAGTCAGAAGCCCTCCTGTATACCAAAGACAAAAAGGCTGAGAAAGAAATTAGGGAAACAACACCCTTCACAATAGCCACTAATAACATAAAGTACCTTTGTGTCTGTAACCAAGCAAGTGAAAGACCTGTTTGAGAAAAACTTCAAGTCTCTGAAGAAAGAAATCGAAGAAGATCTCAGAAGATGGAAAGATCTCCCGTGCTCATGGATTGGTAGGATTACATTGTGAAAATGGCCATACTGCCAAAAGCAATCTACAGATTCAATGCAATTCCCATCAAAATACCAACTCAAATCTTTACAGACCTTGAAAAAAAGATTCTCAGCTTCATATGGAGAAACAAAAAACCTAGAATCTCCAAAACGATCCTGCACAACAACAGATCATCTGGAGGTATCTCCATTCCCGATCTTAAGCTGTATTACAGGGCAACAGTAATAAAAACTGCATGGTATTGGCATAAAAACAGAAAGGAGGATCAACGGAACTGCATAGAAGACCCAGAAATAAACCCACACACCTATGAATACTCGATATTTGACAAAGAAGCCAAATTAATTCAATGGAAAAAAGACAGCATCTTCAACAAATGGTACTGGACCAACTGGATGTCTACATGCATAAAAATGAAAATAGATCCATATTTATCACCCTGCACAAAACTAAAGTCAAAGTGGACAAAGGACCTCAACATAAAACCAGATACACTAAATCAGTTGAAAAAAAAGTGGGGAACAACCTAGAACTCATTGGCACAGGAGACAACTTCCTGAACAGAACACCAACAGCCCAGGCTCTAAGAGCAACAATCAATAAATGGGACCTCATGAAACTGAAAAGCTTCTGTAAAGCAAAAGACACTGTCATCAAAACAAATTGACAGCCTACAGATTGGAAAAGAATCTTCACCAACCCTTTATCTGACAGAGGGCTAATATCCAGTATATATAAAGAACTAAAGAAGCAGAAAAGCAACAAACCAAGTAATCCACTTAAAAAAATGGGGAACAGAGCTAAACAGAGAATTCTCGAAAGAGGAACATTGAATGGCAGAGAAACACTTAAAGAAATGCTCAAACTCATTAGCCATTAGGGAAATGCAAATTAAAACGACCCTGAGATTTCACCTTACACCCATCAGAATGGCCAAGATGAAAAACTCAAGTGATAGCACATGCTGGAGAGGTTGTGGAGAAAAGGGAACCCTCCTCCATTGCTGGTGGGAATGTAAACTGGTTCAACCACTTTGGAAGTCAATCTGGCGCTTTCTCAGACAACTAGGAGTAGTGCTACCTCAAGACCCAGCTATACCACTCCTAGGTATATACCCAAAATTTGCTCAAGTACACAACAAGGACATTTGTTCAACCATGTTCGTAGCAGCTTTATTTGTAATAGCCAGAACTTGGAAACAACCCAGATGTCCATCAACGGAGGAATGGATACAGAAATTGTGATATTTTTACACAATGGAATACTACTCAGCAATCAAAAAGGAGGAAATCATGAAATTCGCAGGCAAGTGGTAGGATCTAGAAAAGATCATTCTGAGTGAAGTATCCCAGAAGGAGAAAGACAAACTTGGTATATACTCGCTTATATAGACCTACAAGATATGATAAACATAATGAAATCTACACACCTAAAGAAGTTAATCAAGAAAGTGGACACAGGCGAAGGTGATTAATCCTCATTTAGAAAGACAAATGGGATGTGCATTGAACTTATGACAGGAGTCTACCACAAAAGGCATCTGAAAGACTCTACCTAGCAGTGTTTCATAGCAGACACTAAGACTCATAACCTAACCCTCGGCAGAGTGCAGGGAATCATATGAAAAAAGGGGAGTTGGTATGATATGGAAAGGATAGGAGCTCTACAAGGACCAAATATATCTGGGCACAGGGTTTTTTTCTGAGACTGACACTCAACCAAGGACCATCTATGGATATAATCTAGAACTTCTGCTCGGATGTGGCCCGTGGTAGCTCAGTAACAAAGTAGTTTTCCAAAGTAAGGGGAACAAGGACTATTTCTAACAGGATCTCAAGGTCAGGCTCCTTGACTCTCCCCACCCCCAGGGGAGGAACAGTCCTGTTAGGTCACGGAGGAGGACTTTACAGCCAGCCCTGAAGATACCTTATAAAACAGGGTCAAATGAAAGGGGAGGAGGTCCTTCCATATCAGTGGACTTGGAAAGGGGCAGGGAGGAGACCAGGGAGGGAGTGTGGGGTTGGGGAGGGAATGAGGGAGCGGGATACAGCGGGGACATAGAGTTAACAAAATGTAACTAAAAAGAAAAATAAAATTAAAAAAAAAAAAACAAATGCAGAATAAAGTAGAAAAAAAAGGAAAAAAATTGACATACTATTCTTAGTTAAAATAAGGAGCATAATTCCTCATGATATAGAAGTTTATTACTGCATTCAAGAGACAGGAGGGCCTTATCCAGAGTGACAGATATGAACATAAAACTGTCCTGCTTTAGGAGCCTATAGGCATAGGTACTGCTTCCCTCTGGAGGGCCTGCACAGATTGTTGGAGTCACTAGGAGAGGATGAGGTTAGAGAACTTTAAGTATCCTGTCAGAGCTGAGTGTTCTTTGACACCTGCCTCTTGATGTAGAGAAGATAAATCTATTAGCAACCCTTCAGCTTCAATAGCTGTGGATGGCATACTGGTAGACAAATAGAGATGGTGAGAGGGTTTCCTTTTTAACATTGTTAAGATTATGACTATTTTTCCGGGATCCATGTCTGTGCACGATTATGAATCTGGTGCCTTCAGAAGCCAGATGAGGAACTGGTGTTAAGGATCTTTGTCACCTACCATGTCTGCTGGGAATTGAACCTAGATCCTTTACCCAACAACTGCCCTCTGAGTAAATAGACATGATGGAAAAAGAGGGAGATCCATGAAAATATAAAGACCTGCTGCTGAAGCCTCTGACTAAGGAAGAGATGGGCAGTGGAAAGAGGAGGATGAGTAAATGCCTCCTAAAGGCTCCTTGTGCCTGGTAAAGTCTATGCTTCCTTGAAACTAAGGTAGAAAGGAAGTTACTTACACATGGAAAAGCCAAGAGAAAATCATGGGAACAAATCAATGTTTGTATTTAATCTTACCTTTCTCACTTCTTAGTTTAGGGTTCAACGGGGATGTCAAAATGATGCAGAATCCAATATTCCTCTCCATCTTGTCTGGAGATATGACAAGCTTCCATTTCCTGAAGAACCACATGACTGAAGATACCACTTTCAGGTTAATAGGGATGGGCCCTAATCTCTTTGTTGGGTTAAACTACACTTAAAAATGCAAGTCAAGGAAACTTTGTTCCTTGTTTAGGAATGTGGTTTGTTTGGGAACACAGTTCAAGCATACAACCTAGTATAGTGTGGAAGACAAACTGGAAGGAGCATGCAGCAGCTGCTCAGAACACATACAGAATTAAGACGAAGAATGTGCAGAATGCTAGAGCTCAGGCTACTTCCCCATTTTATGGAAGTCAACATCCACATGCTGGGAACAGTCTTGCCCAGAGTTATAATGGTTTTTTTAGGTCAATTCAACTAATCAAGATGATCCCTCTCAGACATTCCCAGGGGCTAACCTTCATATAGATATCTCACAAGTATGCCCAGAAGCTTATCTTCTAGATGATTCTAGATTATGCCAAATATACCATCCACTGTAGTCCTAATGCTAATGAAATTTCAGTGAGGGAGTGGTATGTCATGAATTTCTTCCATTATGTTTATTGACATTTGGAAATAAAAGAGACCTGTTGGTATAAAATTGACAAGTTTATGAGGTTACACTCTCTGTGATGTTTCAAAATAAGTGTGTATGCATATATAATTAGCATATACCATACCTCAATCATTTAGTATTTTTTAACATTTTTATTTAATTATTTTTATTAATTACAATTCATTCTTTTTGAATCCCATGTACCTCCCTCCATCCTCCCCTCTCAGTCACACTTTTCTTCTTCCCCATTGGTGTCCCTCTCCCAGTCCACTGATAAGGGAGGTCCTCCTCCCCTTCCCTCTGATCTTAGTCTATCATGTCTCATCAGGAGTGAATGCATTGTCTTCCTCTGTGGCCTGGTAAGGCTGCTTCCCTGATCAAAGAGCAAGCCAATCAATTCCTGTCAGAGAAAGTTCTTGTTCCTCTTACTATGGAACCCACTTGGATACTGAACATCTATAGGCTACCTCTGTGCAGTGGTTCCAGGCCATCTCCATATGTGGTCCTTGGATGGAGTATCAGTCTCAGAAAAGATCCCTGTGGCCAGACATTTTTCTATCTGTTGCTGTCCTTGTGGAGTTCCTGTCCTCTCCAGGTCTTAGTATCTCCCACTTATTTTATAATATTCCCTGCACTCTGACCAAAGTTTGGTTATAAGTCTCAGCATTGGCCTTGATACCCTGCAGGGTAGAGCCTTTCAGAGGCCCTCTGTGGTAGGCCCCGTTCCTGTTCCCTCTTTCATCCCTCTTCTGATGTCCATCCTCTTTGCCTTTCTGAAAGGGAAATGAGTATCTTAGCCAAAGTCCTCTTTGATTAGATGTTTTTAGGTGTACATATTTTAGTATGTTTATGTCTAATATCCACTTATGAGTGAGTATGTACCCTTTGTGTGTTTCTGCTTCTGGGATACCTCACTCAGGATGATCTTTTCAAGTGCCCACCATTTACTTGCAAGTTTCATGATTTCCTTTTGTTTATTGTTGTGTAATATTCCATTGTGTAGATGTACCAAATTTTCTGTATCCATTCCTCAGCTGAGGGGTATCTCGGTTGTTTCCAGGTCTTGGTTATTACAAATGAAGTTGCTACAAACATGGTTGAGAAAATGTTCTTGTTATATATTTGAGCAGGTAAACAGCAACAAATGAAGTAATCCAATTAAAAATGGGGTACAGAGCTAAATAGAATTCTCAATAGAGGATTATCAGATGGCAGAGAAACACTTAAAGAAATGCTCAACTTCCTTAGTCATCAGGGAAATGAAAATCAAAATGACCCTAAGATTTCATCTTACTCCCATTAGAATTGTTAACATAAAACACTCAAGTGACAATGCATACTGGGGAGGATGTGGAGAAAAGAGAAGCCTCCTCCACTGCTGGTGAGAATGTAAACTTGTACAACCACTTTGGAAATCAATCTAGCACTTTCTCAGACAATTAGGAATAGTACTACCCCAAGATTTAGCAATACCACTCTGAGGCATATATTCTAGATGCAGTTTGAGGCCAAGCTCTCTCTAGAGGTTTGTCTGTCTCCAGTTCCTTTCTTTGCATCCATGGCTGCTGTTGTTGCTCTGAGCTGAGCTGAGCCAGCCACAGTATAAGGAAGCCAGGCTTGTGTAACCTATTAGATCTTAGTGGCATCCAGTTTCGTTATGTTAAGTTTCAGGTCTGCTCACAATAGGCTGTCTTTTGCTTAGGGGCCTGTTTAATAGTTTCTTTTAAAGAGACAGTAATTGGCCTGGGAGTTTTTTAGATTTTAAGTTTGGGTTGTATGGCTGAGAGCTTATTTCTCCCAGCAAATTATGTTAAAGTATGATTGAAAGGGTGTGGATACATAGATTAGTTGGGCTCCATTTATTGTGGGTTTTTAATATTTATTATTTATTTTTCTTTTAGTGAAGCATCAGTTATTTCTAAACCTGCTGTATACCCAAATCACCACAAAGAGAGTAAGAATTATTTAATTAATCTTGAGCACAATGCTGGGCAATAGTTACTCCATATTAAACATCCGAGCCTACAAAGTTTCCTACCACTCAAATTTCACCTGTTACACTTGCTTTGAGTCATACCTTAGGTCCAGTTCAACTCTCCTTGTGGTTTCAAGTCCTATCCTGTTTACTCTACCAGTCTTCCCTCTAACTTTGTTCTCCTCCCCTCCAGACTAGGATGTGCCATCCTATTTTCTTCATTGCACAGCATTGGCTGGTTATTTATTTGAAAATACAGTGAAGAGATGTCACATGTTTATGCAAACTTGAGACAGGTGATGCTTAGAATAAACATCACAATACAATGTCTAGATTGAAAACAAATAGTTGGATAGAGAAATCAGCATTTGAATGAACAAGGGTAAATTGTATACATTCCAAAAGAAAGTTATACCAACATCTCACTCAGGATGATCTTTTCTAGTTCCCACCATTTGTCTGCAAATTTCATTGTTTTTAATTGCTGAGTGTTATTCCATTGTATAAATGTACCACAATTCCTGTATCCATTCCTCTGCTGAGGGATATCTGGGTTGTTTCCAGATTCTGGTTATTATGAATAAAGATGCTATGAACATGGTTGAGTAAATGTCCTTGTATAATTGAGCATATTTTAGATATGTGCTTAAGAGTGATATAGCTGGAGTTTGAGTCAACACCATTCCTAATTATCTGAGAAAGTGCCAGATTGATTTCCTTCGTGGTTGTACATTTTAATTGGAACTTATTTTTTTGTGTTTAAGAATATAGTTCAGCCAACTTATCATGGAAAATGCTGATTAATTGTGGTCTTGAAATCTTCCACATCCTTGATGATTTTCTTAATGCATGCTCTGTCAGCAAATGTGAAAACCATTGGACAGGAAGGATCAGGCTTCTGCTCATGACATCCTGAGTTGAGTCAGGACTTTCTCAGAGTCGCAACCTTTTGACTAAGTTTCAAGGGAGACCCTATAGCAAAATGAAAAGAGAAAGAAAAATCCTCACTGGTCTTGAAAGAAAATTTTATTGAGTGTGCCGATGAGAATGCAGCCTTGATAATACCTTGACTCTGGCCTATGAGAGCCGAGGAAACGATCTAGCCATACCATGCTGCTATATCAGGACATATTGGACCTATGTCTTTTCTATGCTGGTTTATTTTTTATTAATTTAAACACAAAGTGTGGGGTGTATGCATTTGTACTTTTGTTGACTCATTTCATATATTGCTTTCTTAATCAGTTTGGCTCAGCTTTGATTTATATTCTTCTGTAGCAGACATCAGAAGAGCTCTGCCAGCTTGGTGTGTCCCCATTCTCTTGGTAGATTTGCTTCTATCATTTGACTCTCGGCATGTGTATGTCATTACCAGTTGGTGTGTTTCTCGAGAAAACAGACGTAGTTTTTTAGTCTAGTCCAACATCCGTGCACCTTTATTTCTGTTTTGCAGGGCTGGATAAGATACTGATATGTCTTTTCCTGCTACCCAGTGTCCATGTATTCTGGTCATGGTATCACCATTTTTCTGAGCTGTCACAATTCAGACACCTTTCTTCTTTCTATATATATAGTATTTTTATAATATCTTCTGTAGTGCTGTCTTAACAGTCATGGTCTTTTCCTTAGTTTGTGATTTTCTTGTAATGTCCTTATTACTCCCTCAAATATAAATACAATTTTTGTTTACATACCTACTTATTTGTCAATTACTTATTAGGATGAAATATATTGTTCCATGCTTTTCTGCTCTTTAAGATTCTGAATGTGAATTCACAAGTCATTCTGATATATTTGCTTTTGGAGTTGAGTTCTGTATGGCTTTAGGTTTTATCTTAGCTCTTCTATATCTTACACTTCGTAGATATGCTAAAATTCTTTGACACTTGTCATATATATATATATATATATATATATATATATATACTAGTATATGTATACATATATATGTATATATACATATATATTTAGAAATATATATATATGTGTGTGTGTGTGTATTACCAAATTATTGATGTTTTAATGCTGTGGGGTTTTATTTGTTTGTTTTTGTTTATTTATTTATTTATTTTGCTTCAACCTTGATTCAGGATATTCTTTCTTCCATTTTATTGTTTTCTATATAAGGCATTAAAATTTTAATTCCCAGCATATCAATTGTTCTTTCTCCTCACCTTACTTTTTCTGCCATGTTTCTGATTGTTTTTTCCATCTTGCTTATTTGTTTTTATATATCACTAGCCTTCCTCATAACTTCGAATGAAAATTTTTTGAATCTTTTTGATAATTCGTCATTTCACGAGTACATTTTTGAAATCTTCACCCAAATTTTTACCTATTTCAGTATCTTTGCGTTGAACTCTTGAGGGAATTATGATGCTTTGGAGTCATTATTTTTGATTTGAGTTTTTATGAACTTGTGATTTTGTAGTATGATTCATATCTGTTGGTTCAAGTGCCCTTTTGGTTAATTTGCATTTTTTTTTAATTAATGATTTACTCTCAAGGGTTCCTTGCCCAGAGTCACTCAGAGAACCACTCAATATTAAGGTATATGGATATTTCCATCAATTTCATGTAGTCTGTAACACACTTATTTCCGCCATACCTCCAAATGATGTTAAATAAGTTCTTTATCAAAATATGGAAAGGTATAGAGTCTGACCTTTCCTTTTTTCTACTTAAACTCGTAATTGTTCAGAGAGGAGCCTTATATTTGAACCCTGAACCTCCAGACTTAAGGTCTGTTGCCTTGTCAACTGATCTTTTTGACTTTTTGGTTCTTAAGTTGCAGGAGCCACTCTTCAGCTAAGGGCTTCTATTTTTTTTTTTTTTTAAGATTTAAAAAAAATTATTCCTTGAAATTTTTCACTTTTAGTTTTATACAAAAATTTATTCACTTTTTATCCCTGCTGTAGTCTCCTTCTTCTTCTCCGCCCAGTTCCTCCCTCCCTTTTGTCTCCCATGCCCCTCCCCTAGTCCACTGATATGGAAGGTCCTCTTCCATTGTAGCTGACCCTAGCTTATCAGATCTCATCAGGATTGCCTGTATCTTCTTCCTTTGTGGAGGGGCAAGGCTGCACCCCAAGGGGGCGGTGGTCAAAAGAGTCAGCCACTGAATTCATGTAAGAAACAGCTCCTGCTCCTTTTACTCAGGAACCTGCTCTAAAATGAGCTGCCTATGGGCTAAATCTGAGCAGGGTTCTAGGTCCTTTAAATGAATGGATGGTCCCTGGTTGGAGTATCAGTCTCTGCAGGCCCACATGATGCGTTAATAAAAAAGGAACTCGCCATTGGGTGAGTGTTAAATGAATGCTGCATCTGGATGATGGATATGAATATAAGAAGCTAAACAACAACGAGGATCCTAGGGAAGATGCTTAGTCCTCATTCAGAAGGGCAAAAAGGATAGATATAGAAGAAGATGGATCAGAACAGGAACCTTCCACAGAGGGCCTCTGAAAAAAATCTACTGATCAGGGTATTAAAGCAGTTGCTGAGACTTATAGCCAAACTTTGGGCAGAATGCAGGGAATCATATAGAAGAAGAGGGCTATAGAAAGAGCTGGAGGGGACAGGAGCTCCACAAGGAGATCAGCAGAACCAAGGAAGTAGGGCTTCTATTTTTTAACAGCAGGCTGTTCTAATTAAACAGACAGAGGGCCCCTGCCTTTCCACTCAGTTTACTTACTTCCAAATGCTTGAGGTTGGGCTATGAAGCTTTTGACTGCTTGGAAAGAAGGCCTGTGCCAAGGGAAAGTCTTGTTGGAGCTAACTGCTCCAGGTGGGAGAAACAATTAGAACAATAAAAAAGTAATCTCAGCCCCCATCTTTCAATGAAGCTACCTTGCATAGCAACATTCTGGAAGCCAGGAACTTGACTGCAGGAGCCGAGAAGGGATTCTGGACCATTTATCACTATCTACTGGTTCTGGAGGAGAATACCATGTCTTTGAGACAGGGCTCAACACTGTGAATTCTGTAGCTTGGGATTCTTCCCTAGGAATCTGGCTCCATCCAAGCTCAGTTTCCACAATTGTTTGTTTTTGAAGAGCTATGCCCAAATGGCTACTACCTGGCAGAGGCTTGGGCTTCATTAAACCTATGATGATGGTTTTGAACTTAACTAGCATCTCCTCTATAGAAACTGCAGCACATACAGGCTGTCCTCAGGGAAATCTCATTCCTGATCAGCTGTTGAGGCCATTTCCATTGTATCAGCCCAATGATCACACATATAGTCTTCCACATATTGATACACACATCAGTAAACAAAACAGAAAAGGAGCTCCTTACCGACAAATTGACATGCATTCATGTAACATATATACAAAAAAACAAATGAACACATTTACTTGCAAATACATTGTTAGGATAGTGGGTGAAGTTCTACCCTGGTTCATAAATCACACCACTACTAGGTTCCACTTGGGAGTTTTTATTAGGGAAAGAGGGACAAGGTCACAATGACTGTCTCTGGGCAAGGCAGGAAAGAGAAAGAGAGAGAAAGAAAGGCAAAGAGAGAGAGAGAGAGAGAGAGAAGGAGAGGGGCAAGTCCTTTTATAAGGTGACCCAGTACATTCCCAGAAGTACTAGGCTGCAAGTGGTCAGCAGGTGGTCAAATGACCCCGCCAATTATGGAGTGGCCTCACAGATGCCTGATGTCCTGCTTCTCAGATCCCCTGGCGAAAGGCCATAGAGATGTCTGCTTAACAAGCCCAACACACATACATATATACATATTTACATATATTAATAAATTTACAAATTATTGGTTAAACTAATTCCATTGGGCTTTAAAGTTTATCCTATGAATTTAATTTTATTTATGCCCTTTAAACATACAGTCTTTACCTTAGAAGAATAATTGCCTCACAGCAATTACCAGGATAATGGATTACATGGCATTTTGAACATATTACATTCAAAAATGTTCATGGTAGGGACCAAGATGGTGGTGCCAGGAGAACACTGCATCTGAAGAACAGGACAACATTTTCCATACTGCAACCAAGAGACTGAACTCTGGGCCCTAAAACAACAGTGATCATGTTTCCTAGGTGAGAGGAAATCCCCACAGTGTGGGAATCAGTCGGGTCCACTCTCAGGTCACCAGAACGCAGCCAGAACCCGGAAGAGATCCCAGGTCGCACAGGCATTAGGTTGCCAGACCAGAGCCACATGCCTGCATGTCCTGATCACCTTCCCAGGTTAAACGGTGGGCACAAAAATGCTAGAGACTGGGAGTCTCAGTTGGGAGAAAAACCCACAGGGAAGGAAGGAAACTGGACTGGCCTTGGTTCACTCAGTCTTTCCCTGGAAAAGGACATGAAGAATGGCAGGTGTGAGCCGCCATCACTGAACTAGGCTCTCGCTGCTAGCACAGAGACTTGCTCCATGCCCAGCTCTCAGTCACAGACAGAACTGTGTGCCCCAGGGCAACAGAGACTGGGAGTCCCCATTGGGAGTAAACTCCACAGGGAAGGAAGGAAAGAGGGACTCAATTAGGTCACCCAGTATATCCCTGGAAAAGGTCCCACAGACCAGCTGGCATGCGTGCAACCAGCCCAGAAACCTGCTGTGCTCCAACTATTCGTCACAGACAAAACTGTTCACCCCATGGAACCAGACACATGGAGTCCTCATAGGGAGAAATCCCCCACAGGGAAGGAAGCAAATGGGGGCGGACTTCGGCAACCCAGTATATCTCTAGAAAAGGTAACGCAGACATGCCCAACCCAGGGACTTGCTGTGCACCAGCTAGCCTGCTGCTACCAGGAGAGCAGTACTCACCTGCCACAGATTACCACTTGGGTACTGGGGCACAGAACCCCAAACTCAGACCTACAGAAGCCTGGGATCCCCGAGATCAGCCCCAAAGATATTGCTCCAAGGGAAAACCAGTTATTCCTAAGTAAACCAACCAAACCACTGGACACACAGGTTACAGCAGCAGCTCACTAAATTTACAGCAAGAAACCGAGAAGCAGGGCAGCTGTCTCCAGGATATCTCTGGGTGAAAGGAGACCCCTCTCGACGAACAAGGACACAGTTACCACTCAGGTCTGTTCGCCTGAGGTGAACTGTGGTAACTCCTGAAAAATACCAGCCATACAGTGACCATACCCAAAAAGCTGAGAAGGCTTCCTTCAGAAAAAACCGTCTTCCTGACACGGGGATTCTCTCTATCACAGGATTTCAGGAAGCACAAGAAACTAACACCCAACACCTAAGATAGCCCAGTGTGGTAGAGGCCAGCATAAAAGCTCAACCAACAAAAGACAGAGCAATATGGCATCTCCTGAACCAAGTTATCCAGGGACAAGTAGCCCTGGGCACCCTAGCATTACTGAAATTCAAGAAGATGACCTAACATCTATGCTCATGAAGAGGATAACAGAGGAAACAAATAAAATGCGTAAAGACCTAGAGGAAGATAAACTCAAACAGATTATGGCCCTCCATAAAGAAATAGAAGAAGATAAAGAAAAACAGATTATGGCCATCCATAAAGAAATACAGGAAGTTGCAGCCAAATAGTTTGTGGCTTTTAGAGAGGAAATTCTTAAATCACTGAAAAAAAATAAATGAAACAGAGGATTGTTCAAACAAACAGCTGAAGGAACTGAAGGAAAAACAGGAAAATACAGTCAGACAGGTGAAGGAAAGCAAAAAAATGGCTCAAGATCTGAAGATAGAATTGGAAAAATTAAGGAAAACACAAATGGAGGAAAATGTGGAGAGAAAGAACTTAGGGAAGAAAACAGGAACAACAGAGGTAAGCATAACCAATAGACTACAAGAGATGGAAGAAAGAATCTCAGTTGTGGAAGATACAATGGAAGAAATCGATGTATCTGTCAAAGAAAATGTTAAATCTAAAAAATTCCTGACACAGATCATCCAAGAAATTAAAGACAACATAAAAAGACAAAACCTAAGACTAATGGGAATAGAGGAAAAAGAAGATTCCCTCCTCCAAGGCCCAGAAAATACAAGAATACAAGAGGCCAATAGGAATACAAGAGGCTTACAGAATACCCAATAAATTAGACCAGAAAAGAAAATCCTCCTGCCACATAATAATCAAAACAGTAAGGATACAGAGAAAAGAAAAAATACTAAAAGCTGCAAGGGGAAAAGGCCAAGTAACAAATAATGGCAAACCCATCAGAATCACACCTGACTTCTCAAGAGAGACTATGAAAGCCAGAAAGGCCTGGACGAATATCATGTAGGCCCTAAGAGAATACAGATGTCAGCCGAGGCTACTATACCCAGCAAAACTCTCAGTCCTCATAGATGGAGAAAAGATATTCAATGACAAATACAAATTTCAACAATACGTACACACAAATCCGGTGTTACAGAAGACACTAGAAGGAAAAATACAACCCAAGAAAACTAGCTACTTTCAAGAAAATACAGGAAATAATTAACCTCACTACAGTAAAACAAAAAGCAACCAAGCACAAAAACTTATGACTACAGCCAACAACAAAATCAAAGGATCTAACAGTCATTTGTCATTAATCTCTCTCAATATCAATGGACTCAATTCTCCAAAAAAAAGACACAGACTAACAGAATGGATGCATAAACAGGACCTAGCAATCTGTTGCATACAAGAAACACACCTAACTCACAAAGACAGACATTACCTGAGGGTAAAGGGCAGGCAAATGGCTTTCCAAGCAAATAGACCCAAGAATCAAGCAGGAGTAGCCATTCTAGTATCTGATAAAATAGACTTTCAACCAAAACTAATCAAAAGAGATGGAAAAGGACACTACATACTCATCAAGGGAAAATTCCACCAGGAAGACATCACAATCCTGAACATCTATGTCTCAAATACAAGGGCACCTACATTTGTAAAAGAAGCAATGATAAAACTTAAAGTACACACAGAGCCCCGCAGATTAATAGTAGGAGACTTCAACACCACACTCTCAACAAAGGGCACGTCAACAAAACAGAAATTAAACAAAGAAACAATGTCTGTAACAGAAGTCATGAATCAAATGGACCTAACAGACATTTACAGAATCTTATACCGAGACACAAAAGAATTTGCCTTCTTCTCAGCACCTCATGGAATAAAGCTGGACCTCAACAACAACAGAAATAGCAAAAAGCCTACACATACATAGAATCTGAACAACTTGTTACTAAATAACAGCTGGGTCAGGGAAAAAATAAAGAAAGAAATTAAAGACTTCCCAGAATTCAATGAAAATGAAGGCAGCACATACCCAAACTTGTGGGACATAATGAAAGCAGTGCTAAGAGGAAAGTTCATAGCACTAAGTGCCTTCAAGAAGAAATTCGAGACAGCACATTCAAGCAACTTAATGGCTTATCTAAAAACCCTAGAAAAAAAAAAAGAAGCTGATACACCAAAAAGGAGTAGACGGCTGGAAATAATCAACCACAGGGCTGAAATCAATCAACTAGAAAGAAATAAAACAATTCAAAGGATCAATGAAACCAAGAGCTGGTTCTTTGAGAAAATCAACAAGATAGACAAACCCTTAGCCAATATAACTAAAAGGCAGAGAGACACCATTCAAATCAACAAAATCAGAAATGAAAAGGGGGACATAAATACAGACACTGAGAAAATCCAAACAATCATTAGGACTTACTTCAAAAGTCTGTATGCCACAAAATTTGAAAATCTAAATGAAATGGACAATTTTCTTGATCAATTCCACTTACCAAAGCTGAATCAAGACCAGGTAAATCAATTAAATAATCCTATATCCAAAAGGAAATAGAAGCAGTCATTGAAAGTCTCCCATCCAAAAAAGCCCAGGAACAGATGGTTTCAGTGCAGAATTCCACCAGACCTTCAAAGAAGAGCTAACTCCAGTTCTTTTCAAACCATTCCACAAAATAGAAACAGAAGAAACACTACCAAACTCATTCTTTGAAGCCAAAGACACCTTGGTACCTAAACCTCACAAATACCTAACAAAGAAAGTGAATTTCAGGCCAATCTTCCGCATGAACATTGAAGAAAAATATTCAACAAAATACTTGCAAACAAAATACAAGAATACTTCAAAGATATCATCCACTATGCCCAAGCAGGCTTCATCCCAGCTATGCAGGGGTGGTTCAATATACGGAAATCCATCATTGTAATCTACCATATTAAGAAACTGAAAGGAAAAGACCACATGCTAATCTCCTTAGATGCTGAAAAACCATTGGACAAAATCCAATATCCATTCATGTTTAAAGTATTGGAGAGATCAGGGATGCAAGGCACACATCTAAACATAGTAAAGGTCAATATACAGCAATCTTATAGCCAATATCAAAATAAACAGAGAGAAACTTAAATCAATCCCACTGAAATCAGGGACAGGGCAAGGCTGCCCACTCTCTCCATATCTCTTCAACATAGTTCTGGAAGTCCTTGCTAGACTAATAAGACAGTTGAAGGAGATCAAGGGGATACAAATCAGAAAGAAGAAGTCAAAGTATCACTATTTGCAGATGATAAGATAGAATACCTGAGTGACCCCAAAAATTCTACCAGGGAAATCCTACAGCTGATAAATACCTTCAGAAAAGTGGCCAGATACCAAATTAACCCAAAAAAATAAGTAGTCTTCCTGTATACAAAAGACAAAAGGGCTGAGAAAGAAATTAGAGAATCAACACCCTTAACAATAGTCACAAAGAACATAAAGTACCTTGGTGTAACCCTAATCAAGCAATGTTAAAAATTTCAAGTCTCTGAAGAAAGAATTAGAAGATATCAGAAGATGGAAATATCTCCCATACTCATGGCTTGGCAAGATTAACATAGAAAAGATGGCCACATTACCAAAAGCAATCTACGGATTCAATGCAATTCCCATCAAATTACCAACACAATTCTTTACAGACCTGGAAAGAAAAATTCTCAACTTCATATAGGAATAACAAGTCCCAGAATTGCTAAAACAATCCTCTACAGTAAAAGATCTTCTGGAGGTATCTCCATCCCTGATCTTAAGCTGTACTATAGAACAACAGTTATAAAAACTGCATGGTACTGGCACAGAAACACAATGGTGGATCAATGGAACCAAACAGAAGACCCTGAAATAAACCCACACAAAAATGGACAACTGAACTTTGATAAAGATGTCAAAACCATAAAGATAGTATCTTCAACAAATGGTGCTGGTCTACATGTGGAAAAATGCAAATAGATCCATATTTATCACCCTGTACAAAACTTCTGTCCAAGTTGATCAAAGACCTCAACATAAAACAAGACACATTAAATTGGTTAGAAAAAAAAACGTGGGAAAGACCCTAGAACTCATTGGTACAGGAGACAACTTCCTGAACAGAACACCAACAGCATAGGCTCTACGAGCAACAATCAATAAATGGGACCTCATGAAATTGAAAAGCTTCTGTAAAGCAAAGGACACTGTCATCAAAACAAAATGACTGCCTACAGATTGGGAAAGAATCTTCACCATCCCTTTATCTGACAGAGGGCTAATATCCAGTATATATAAAGAACTAAAGAAGCAGAAAAGCAACAAAGTAAAAAAAAATGGGGAACAGAGCTAAGCAGAGAATTCTCGATAAAGGAATATCGAATGGCAAAGAAACACTTAAAGAAATGCTCAACCTCATTAGTCATCAGGGAAATGCAAATCAAAACAACTCTGAGATTTCACCTTACACCCATCAGAATGGCCAAGAACAAAATCTCAAGTGACAACACATGCTGGAGAGGTTGTGGAGAAAGGGGAACTCTCCTCCATTGCTGGTGGGAATGTAAACTGGTACAACCACTTTGGAAGTCAATCTGGCACTTTCTCAGACAACTAGGAATAGTGCTTCCTCAAGATCCAGCTATACCACTCCTAGGCATATGTCCAAAAGAGGCTCAAGTACACAAGTCAAGGACATTTGCTCAACCATGTTTGTAGCAGCTTTATTTATAAATAGCCAGAAGCTGGATACAACCCAGATGCCCCTCAACTGAAGAATGGATACAGAAATTGTGGTACATCTACACAACAGAATATTACTCAGCAAGGAAAAACAAGGAACTGATGAAATATGCAGGTAAATGGTGGGACCTTAAAAGCATCATCCTGAGTGAGCTGTTCCAGAAACAGAAAGACACACATGGTATATAATCACTCATATAGTCATATAATATAGGACAAACCCACTAAAATCTGTATATCTAAAGAAACAAATCAAGAGGGAGGACCCTGACTAACATGCTCAATCCCCATCCCAAAAGGCAAAGAGGATGGATATCAGAAGAAGAAAATAGGAAACAAGTTAGGAACCTGTCACAGAGGGCCTCTGAAAGGATCTGTCCTGCAGACTATCAAAGCAGATGCTGAGACTTATGGCCAACTGTTGGGCAATGTGCATGGAACCTTATGAAAAAAAGTGGGAAATAGTAAGATCTGGAGAGGACAAGAACTCCACAAGGAGAGCAACAGAACCAGAAAATTTGAATATAGGAGTCTTTCCTGAGACTCATACTCCAACCAAGGACTATTCATGGAGATAACCTAGAACCCCTGCACAGATGTAGCCCATGGCACTTTAGTGTCCAAGTGGGTTCCATAGTAATGGGAGGAGGGACTGCCTCTGACATGATTGGCCTGCTCTTTGATCACCTCCCACAGAGGGGGGAGCAGCCTTACCAGGCCACAGAAGATGACAATGCAGCCATTGCTGATGAGATGTGACAGACTAAGATCAGAAGGAAGGAGAGGGGGAACTCTGTTATTAGTGGACTTGGGGAGGGGCATGGGTGAAAAAGGGGAAGCTTAGGTGGGATCAGGAGGGAAAGAGGAAGGGGCTTATGGGGCTATACAAAGTAAATAAACTGTAAAAAAATAAGCCAAACATAGGAAAAAAAATGTTCCTGGTAGGTACAGAGCAATAGTAAGTCATTTCATGTGTAAACAACGTCCATGCCATAGGTTATATAGCCAGACAGTTATTTGCATTTCTATGCATTAAGAGATTCTTTAATTATCTCTGGATTCACATGTTCATCTAAAGTTTAAAACAATAATTTCTAGATGCCCTAATGCACAATGAGACCTACTGACCCAAAGAAATGTTTACTTTGGTACAATAAATCTGTGTAAAGCCTAACCTCTCTCTGGTGCGATGTATGTACTTGGCATCTAGAGGCCCACAGAGGTTTTCATTGTAGCTATAAATTTCTATCAACTATCTAACTTGTTAACTTCAATAGTTTAAATCAAAAAAGGAAATGTAGAAAAATCATCATCAGGCACTTTGAAATAATTCATCTCAACAGCAGTAAGTCTTCATAAACATCCTGATCTCCTCAACCAGGACAGGTAAATACACAAGGAATGATAGCAGTGAAGCTTCTTTCACATTATGCCAGAGTTTTGAGAAATACAGTAAAAGCAGCACAGAAAAACAGGGTGTCAGTTACAGGAAGAAAATCTAGAGGCACAATCTCTGCCTCAGATTTACCTCTAGTGTAGTCTTGGGAAATAGAAAACCTATGTGGCCTTCCAGAAATCCCAGATGTTTCCTGAATCCCTTTCCCTGAATGCCTTCTGACAGAAAAATAAAAGAAATAGCAGGAAAGGGAAATCAAAATGAAGGTTAGTGCATATGGTCAAAATAAATGTTATATTGGAAAGACATGGCTTTCATGAAATTGTGGTCAATGAATTAACACCCATAAAAGACTGTAGGGGACAGCAAGATAATTCATATGGCAAAAAAACTGTCAAACCTGAGTTTGAACCCCAGAAATGAAATGGAAAAAAAAAGAGTCAGGTCTAAATTGTTCTCTGACCTCCACAAATATGCCATGTCACATGTGAATCTATAAATATGCACACACAGACACACTAATGCACACTCATATGCAAGCAGACAAAAGTAAAAAACTAAAATGTAATAAAAATTAAAGGGTTTATGGAAAGTAAAAGAATAAGCAGCAGATATGGGCACCACGAAAGAAGGAGGTAAGGAAGAAAGAAAGGAAGGAAAGAAGAAAGAAAGGAAAGAAAGAAGGAAGGGCCGTACTATATAATCTAGAAAAACCAAGAATATACCCTTTCCTAGAGCCTCCAAATTAAAATCAAGTTTTCCATCACCATTGCTATGTTGGGTATCAGAACTCCAATACTGTAAAATGAAAAATTCCTTACATTGAAGCAGCAGAGTTTGTAGTACTGTGTTAGAGAAGGAACACAAAGATAATACCGAGTTCTTTTTTGCATTTTCATATAAAGTTTATGGGTTGGCTCTTTGTTCACCTCCACCTGAGGGAGGAGCAGCCTTACCAATTCACAGAGGAAGACAAAGAAGGCAGTCCTGATGAGACCTGATAGATTAGGGTCAGATGGAAGGGGAGGAGAACCTCCTGTATCATTGTACTGGGAAAGGGGCATAGGAGAAGAAGAGGGAGGAAGGGTGGGATTTGGAAGGGCAGGGAGGGAGCTACAGCTGAGATACAAAGTGAATAAACTGTAATTAATACAAAAATTTGAAAGAATACAACAAAAGAATCATTGAACCCATAATTTAATATAGGGCTCTGTGAACTTTTTCATCATGTTTTCAGTCACACCTGCTGTCACAAAGAAGGGGGAAGTGTGCAGGGCCAGGGCTGTGTGTGGTGCAGGCAGCTGGTGAGACTCTCAAGGAGGTTTGTGTTGGAGGCTGAAGCACTGTGGGAGGAGCACTGTAACTCTGCATACAGTAATAAACTGCCAGGTCTTCAGCCTGCACACTGCTGATGGTGAGAGTGAAATCTGTCCCAGATCCACTGCCTGTGAAGCGATCAGGGACCCCAGTGTCCCGAGTGGATGCATAATAGATCAGCCGTTTAGGGGATTGCCCTGGTTTCTGCTGGTACCAGGACAATAAGTTCTTTTGGTTGCCACTGTAATAAAGACTCTGACTGGACCTGCAGCTGATGGAGACCTTCTCTCCCTCTGACACAGCCAGGAAGGATGGAGACTGAGTCATCACAATGTCTGCACAGGCACCTGCAATCAGGAACACACAATGAACATGAATATAGACACAAACACAGATTGTAAAACAGTTGAAATTTGTCATTTAACATATTTTTATTATCATCTTGTCAAAGTTTTATTATGTAAGAAATACTGAGCCTGGCACACTCTTAAGTTTTTTGTCTACAAAGAAGTGACTCTGCAAAGATTATGTTTTGAGTTTCTCACCAGACACCCATAGCAGCAGTGATATGAGGACCTGGGTCTGTGACTTCATCCTGCTCCCCCTGCTGTCTGATGCAGTTCAGTTCTCACTGCAAAGACCTGGTTTATAAATTCTCAGCGCCTGGGCTGGGTTGTAGGGGCCTATGCAAAGCAGTCAGCAAATACAAAAGCAAATGCCTGTGTAGTGTCTGTGAGTGTAGCTGGTGTCAACCAACAGTCAAAAATATTATTAGGGAAAGCATGAGCAATCATTGAAAAAGATTGCCTTACAGCTCTGAAACAGAAAAGTACTAGGTGCTCTAACAGCAGATATGGGTTAATTTAAAATTCAAGACATTTAAACCAATTGACTTCTGTAGAAGTATTAGTAGAGGCATCTCAGATGGACAGTTTTTGGGAAATGATAGGATATGTTAAAAAAAATCACAACAACAACAACAGAACCAGAGTAAGAAAACATGCCATAAAAGAAAGAAGAAAACAGAAGAAAAAAATGAAAGGAAGAAAGAGAATTGAGGCTAAATGTGTTCAATACTACTCATCTCCAAAACCATTATTATACTGAAGACAGAGAATAGGGCCTTAGACATTTGACCTCCAGTTTCTTAGATAAACTAGGGACTAAGATGCAAAGAGCATTCCAGAATTAACTCTGTGGATATCCTTGTGGAGATTAATTTAAGACTGAGATCAGAGGAACTTGAATCTCAAAGGAAAGGAAATCCAGCAAAAACTAACAAGTATCTTCCCCACAGCTTTAGGAAATTGAAAGAGGGGGTCTAAATCTGGAGATATGAAAAAGGAAAAAAAATAGATTTTTCATGAAGTCATTGCTATAGACCACCATTGCCATGAGTTTTTATTCAGGAAACAAAAATGCTTCTGTAATTTAGAAATTGGCTGTATTGAAACTGGATTAAGATTTGACTTCCTGAAAAATGGGTCTCTCTAGAAGGGGACAAAGCCACCCTAATCTATATAATAATTTTATAGAAACCAATAGAACACTGCATGAGCGATTGTTGCTATATAAATGGTGAAAAAGAAAAGTTTGTATATGTATAAAAAATCAATAGCGATAAGAGAAATCACAGAGTCTGCCAGGACTTCATATTATGGAACTCTGAAAATATATTTAAGAAGTAAATTGTAAAGCCAGAATTATGTGTAAAATATAAAAGAAAAACAAATAAATCAAATATCACGGCAAGGAGTGGAGATCCATATCTGTACTCCCAGAACTGAAGAGACAAAAGCAAGAGACTCATGATTTTGAGGCCAGCCTCGGAAACATACCAACTTCTGGGCCAATCTAATCTGTACATGGAGACAATCTCTCAAAAACGTGAGTCATTAATTACCTGGTTGCATTGCAGCTCATGACATTATCTACCCCACACAAATTATTTATCTGATGTTAGTGTTTCACCACAATATTATTGAAAAATAAATAATCATTTATCCAATATGCATATCCTTCTATTTTGAATTACATATATAATTTTATACATCTACTTCTCAGGTATAAAACGTTAAATAATTTCTGATAAGCACATGCAGATCTCCTCTGTAAACTACTAACACAGCATCCTATGAGAGAGGTAGACTGTACGCAGATACAGGAAGTTCCTTATCTCAGGGTCTAGACTATGACAGACAAGGAGCTCTGCTTCAGTATCTACCAAGTTGTCATATGCCTTTGATCTTCACAAAGCTTTACACTTTTCCTTGTGATAGCAGCAGTGAGCTCAGACTCTGCTCTCATGAGGTTAACAGCTGCTCTATCAGATTGGAAAAATGGAGACAGGGATCTTACAAATCCAAAGATTCCCTGGGCTTCTCACAGTATGCCAGGGGAGAGTATGCAGTCTAAAGAGGTAAAAGTTTCAAATTATATAATACATAATATAAAAGGCCCAACAGTCCTTAGCTACTTATCAAGTTTTCACAGTATGTCCTGGTGCATTGGATTCTATTGCTATTGATTAGAAATGGACTATAAACCTGCTGGCTTAACACAATACTGATCAATATGATTTCACCTTTGTAATCAGGAATTCTGAAGTTGATGTCCTTCAGCTCCCGGAACACAGCACCCTCTTTCATGGACACCACTGTGGATGGAGAACCAGGGTATATTAGTCTCAGATGCAAATTATCCTGAGACAGTACAAGGTTGAACTCAGCTTTTCTGTTCCAGCATTTAGAATCTTTTATTCTCTGGATGCATGGTTATGTCTACCCCACAGTATCAGTAACTCACATAAAAAATTGACATAATATTCTTAGTTAAAATCAGCAAGGTGGTACCGAGGATACAAAAGTTTATTCCTGCATTCCAGGAATAGGAGGTCATTATACAGAGTGACAGCCATAGACAAAAACTTTTCTGCATAGTGATTCCTCAAGATCCAGCTATACCACTCCTAGGCATATATCCAAAAGATGCTCAAGTACACAACTAGGACATTTGCTCAACCATGTTTGTAGCAACTTTATTTGTTCTGTCTTTATTTCCAGACAGAAATTGGAAACAACCCAGGTGTCCCTCAGTTGAGGAATGGATACAGAAATTGTGGTACTTTTACACAATGGAATACTGCTCAGCAATTAAAAACAAGGAAATCATGAAATTTGCAGGCAAATGGTAGGACCTAGAAATGATCATCCTGAGTGAGGTATCCCAAAAGCAGAAAGACACACCTCGTATACACTCACTTATATAGACCTATAAGATAGGATAAATATACTGAAGTCTATACACCTAAAGAAGATGAGCAAGAAAGAGGACCCTGAGTAAGATGACTAATCATCACTTAGAAAGACAATTGGGATGGACATTGGATGTAGGAGAAAACAAGTAACTGGACAGGAGCCTACCACAGAGGGCCACTGAAAGACTCTCCTTAGCAGTATATCAAAGCAGATATTAAGACTCATAGCCAAAACTTTGGCAGAGTGCAGGGAATCATATGAAAAAAGGGGGAGTTGGTTAGACATGGAGAGAACAGGAGCTCCACAAGGACCAAATATATCAGGGCACAGGGGTCTTCTATGAGACTGTTTCTCCAGCCAAGGACCATGTATAACCTAGAACCCCTGCTCAGATGTAGCCCGTGGTAGCTCTGTATCCAAGTGGGTTCTCTGGTAAGGGGAACAGGGAATTTCTGACATGAATTCAATGGTTAACTTTTCAACACCCCCTGACCCCACCAAGGGAGAATCAGCCTTGCTAGGCCACAGAAGAGGAGACTGCAGCCAGTCCTGGAGAGACCTGATAAACTAGGGTCAGATGGAAGGGGAGGAGGTCCTCCCCTATCAGTGGACTTGGAAAGGGGTAGGGAAGAGATGAGAGAGGGAGGGTGGGATTGGGGTGGATTGAGGGAGGGGGCTACCACTGGGAAACAAAAGTAAATAACCTGTGATTAATATTAAAATATATAAATTATATAAAAATAGTTCTGCTTTAGGCTCCTAGAGCCCACAGGTACTGCTTCTCTCAGGAGAGCCTGCACAGATTGTCTGAGTCAGTAGGGGAAGATGAGGTTAGAGAACTCAAACCATCCTGTCAAAGCTGAGTGTTCTTTGACACCTGTCTCTAGATGTACTAAAGAGAAACCCATTAGTGACCCTTCAGGTTCAACAGCTGAGGACAGCATCCTGGTAG
>NW_026590372.1:0-1990 GCF_907164565.1 Psammomys obesus
GGTCAGCTATGTGGGGCCTCTGACCACATGCTGTGCCTGGCAATGCTGGAGTCTCACCTTACATTCACTCACCTGGGCTCGGCCTGTCTGTTTCTTCCTTCACAACCATCCAGGGCTCTCTCTCCTGTTCCAATAAGGTGATCAGATCTGGTTTGCAAATCGAACTTCCCACTTAAA
Organism: Psammomys obesus; assembly: GCF_907164565.1. Lineage (NCBI taxonomy): Eukaryota > Metazoa > Chordata > Mammalia > Rodentia > Muridae > Psammomys > Psammomys obesus. Next base: position 178 of record NW_026590372.1, read on the forward strand.
AGAAAGAAAGAAAAAGCCACATACTTAAGACTTTTTTTTTTTTTTTGAGACTCAATCTCTCCTATTATTCAAGGAAGTCCAGAATGTAATATGTGACTATGATTGCTTTGAACTTACTTTATATGCCTGTCTTTGCCTCGCAAATGCTGAGATTGAAGGTGTGTGCCACCATGCCCTGCCTGTGCAAAAGTTCAAAAATACAAACTTACTTATTATAAAGGTCTATACAGCCTGGCTTAGTGGATCATGCCTGTAAAACCAGCAGTGCGGGAATGAACCAGGCCATCTAGGATCCACAGCAAGACCCTTGTCTCAAAAAAACACATAAAAAATTCTAAGAGCCAAAATAATATGAGGAAAGACTTCAGAGTAGAAGGAAAAGGCAACCCGGGTAAAACGCCAGCTCTTTCAGACTAGGGTTTTATTCTCATTTCAGTGCAGACAGGGGCTTGTCACTGAAGAGGAAAGTATAATTGAGTGGGTGACATATGAACCCTCAGGCTACCCTGTCCAGTGTAAATGCTATTTCTGCACCTCAATAATAATGCCATTTATTCAGGCAAGTCCTGTAAGATTCTCTGCTAAATTTTCCCATCTAATGTCTTCGCATAGTGGCATATACATATAGTCACAACACTTGAAGCATGAAAGCAGGCAGATAAGAAGGTTCAAGGATGAATTTAGTTTCATAGCAAGTCCATACTCATGTGAGATCAGGCCTCAAAAAATGAAATTAGTAATAACAATAATAATAAAAACAATAACATTAGGTGATAACTTAGAATGAGTTAATAATATCTATTGGTTAGGGTTAATACTAAGATTAAATACTACATTTAAATACTTTGAAGATTGTCTGATGTATACTAACAGAAAGTCATTTTTTAAAATTTCCATTTATTTATTTAGTAATGCTGGATGGAAGTAGGGCCTTGAGCATGCTGGGGAGGTGTCCTACCTAGGTTGCATTCCCAGCCATGAAAACTGTTACCATTATTGTTATTTATGCTGCTTTCTTTCACATTGATACCTCATTCTTACAGAGTTGCTCAATAAGAAAGACAAACTTCTCACCCTAAAACTTCCAATAAAAGCAGGTAAAGGAAGTGTTCACTAAGGACAGAAGGCATCCACTTCTGTCCTGAATTGATTCTACTGAGTCAACTGATTTGTTACTATGCAAATCACAACGGCTTTTACTCAGCCGTATATAGGTACCATGGAGCATGTGTCACAAGTGTATCTAGTGGATCTACACGCATGCACATGTGAAGTATTCAATGTGTTTGTTGACTATTGCCATGTTAGCATTTGAGACAGGGTCTCTCACTGAGCCTACAGCTCACTCAGAGGACCAAGAAAGGTAGGAAAAGCAGGAGGTTTGTGAGGCTCCTATTTTGAACCCAACAAATCTCACAACACTCCATTGGGAAGGAGGAGGAACTCAGCTCCCTCTTTTACAATTCTACTGATTTGAATTTATTTTATGTGTATATGAACTGTCTGCATGTATGACTGAGCACCACATGCACGCATGGGGCCCACAGAGTCAAGAAGAGGGCATCAGATCCCCGGAACGGGAGGGAGACACGGTTGTGGGCCGCCTTGTGGAGCTGTGCACTGAACTGGCTCCTATACAAGAGCAAATGGTTCTCTCAACCACTAAGCTATTTCTCCAGCCCCTGATTCTAGTCATGGATTCACCTCCTTATTGATTTCATTTATTTGTTTGCTTGGCTTTGTCTGAAACAAGGCCTCACCCTGTAGACTAAGCCAGCCTGGAACTCAGCACGTATGTGAGGGTGATTACTCA
>NW_026590373.1:0-1891 GCF_907164565.1 Psammomys obesus
GATGAGAAGATGAAGAGCTTGGATGTGAACCAGGACTCGGAGCTGAATTTCAATGAGTACTGGAGACTGACTGGGGAATTGGCAAAGCCAATGTTGGAGGAGAAGGTCCTGGAAGTCCGGAAGAAGTAAAGCCTGTTTGTCGGGATGAGGGTCAGCAGGTCTGCTGGGCTGGGCTGGGCCAGGCAGAACTCCCCTCCCTCCAAATAAAGCTTCCTCTTTGAAACACAGATGCTTAATTTACATACACTACCTCTGATTTCTTTTTGGAGATCCAGGGCTGAGAAAGCTCTGCCTTTCCCTGAGGTGAAAACATGAACATGATGGACATTTTGAAGACAAAGAATGTGGTTCATCTTCAGATATCTATGTTATCTAGCAGTATGTGATTTTTTTTTTTTTTTTTTTTGTCCTTTTGGTGTTGGGGACAGAACATTTTCTTGAGAATGTGTGGCACAGCAATAGATCTTTCACTAAGTAGGTGGTCAATAAGTACACAGTTGATGTGTGAAGAATACAGAGCTTGGAGGCAAGACAGGCTTCTGGGGCTCAGCTCCATGTCTCCAGTCCCTAGTTTCCCCCTATAACTCCTGGATTGTGTCATTTGGCTGGTAATGATAACAAATGTGCTAAATATCTCACCTGTATTACCCTAGCTAACTATCACAGCTATCAAGGTTCATCAATCAAATTAATTTTTACAGTGTTGAGGATTAACCTATGATCTTGTAAAAGTCAGGCAATTGGGAGGAGCCAAACCCCAAGCCCTGTTTTCTCTTTCTTTCTCTCTTTCTTTCTTTCTTTCTTTCTTTCTTTCTTTCTTTCTTTCTTTCTTCTTTCTATCCATCTTTCTTTCTTTCCTTCTTTTCTTTCTTCCTTTCTTTCTTTTTTTTTTTTTATATTTATGATGTATATATTGTTCTGCCTGAATGTGTGCCTGAATGCCAGAAGAGGGCACCAGGTCTCATTATAGAAGCTTGTGAGCCACCATGTGGTTGCTGTTAATTGAACTCCAGGACCTCTGGAAGAGGAGCCAGTGCTCTTAACCTCTGAGCCATCTCTCCAATGTTTAATTATTTTTTAATTCAAAACTTTTCTCTGGTTGCAGTGGTGCATGCCTGCAATCCCAGCACTCTGGGAGCTAGGCATGCAGAATTCTGTGAGTTTGAGGCCAGCCTGTTCTACAAAGTGAGTCCAGGACAGCTAAGGCTACACAGAGAAACCCTGTCTTTTAGAACAACAACAACAACAACAACAAAAAACAAAAAAACAAACAAACCCAACCAACCAAACAATCTAAAGCACCCTTTTTTCTTTCTCTTTTTCCTACTTTCTTTCTTTCTCTCTCTTTATTTTTTTTCTCTTATCTCTTTCTTTCTCTTTTTCTTCTTTTTCTTTCTCTCCATCTTTCTTTCTTTCTCTCTTTTCTTTATTCTTTCTTCATTCTTTCCATTCTTTCTTATTCTTTTTTTCCTTCCTAACTTCTTTCTTTCTTCCTTCCTTTCTTTCTTTCTTTCTTTCTTTCTTTCTTTCTTTCTTTCTTTCTTTCTTTCTTTCTTTCTTTCGTTTCCTGAGACAGAGTCTCACTATGTAGACCAGGCTAGCCTCAAAATTCTAGAAATGGTTGGCTCTGCCTCCCAAGTGCTGGGATTAAAGCTATGCATCACCAGGCTGGGTCTTATTTTAAAAAAAAAATGTTTTTTGAAATAATGTCTCACAAGGTCCAGGCTGGCTCTGAATTCCTGCTCCTTCTGCCTTTCCTGCTGTAGTGCTAGGATAAAGCTCTATGCTGCTATGCTCTTCATGACTCCATTTTATGCTGTGGGTAGAGTCACTGAGGAATCTGAAGAGCCTGGTATTAACAGGTGGTCAGTACCCTAGGGCATTTTGGCTT